>NC_084666.1:7980807-8175807 GCF_028389875.1 Rhea pennata
TTCAATTAGATTAATTGTTCTCCAGTTTCCAAGCACTCACCATCTACTCCTGTTCACAACCCCACAGAACGCTGCATGAGCAAAACCACCCTTCCTTGGTTCGAGCTCCTTTAGTCTGATTGATTGCATTAATACAAGGCCTCTTGTGTGAGCAGGCTGTGGCACTGCTTTGCTAAGTGTCCTATCATTCCCCTGCTCAGTGGTATTTCAAAGTGCTACCTAACGCCTTTCAAATTTCAAGAGTTTCAGAGTCTAATCTTCAGATCTGCCCCACTTTCCGTTGATCTGGTTCCAGGTTGGTTACCAAGACTATTTTCTAGTTCCAGTTCAGATGTGCCCAATTGGATGGAAATTTCACAAGAACATTTGAACTTGTGAGATTTCCATAGGTTTGAAGTTTATGCCAACTAATCTAGGAAAGTTTCTACCATTTGAAGTTGGGAAGATGCTCCAAAGATGACTTGAATGTCAAGCCTGGCTTTTCATTTGGTTTGTATGTGATTTTGAAACCCTGTCTCTTACTTAAATGTAATGTGGATGGAGATTCAATTGCTGTATCTGAAATTAAGTAATAGTTAAAAGGTGAAATCTTCACTCTTGAAGAACAGTTTACGTTTACCACTGAGTAAAATGTTCTTTTCTCTGAATGAGTACTGACTCCTTTCCCTTGATATAATTGACTACGAATAGCTTTTTTTTTTTTTTCCTTTTTTTTGTATGTGTGTGGGGACATGCTTTGGTCAATTTTTGAGGAAATTATCACTGTAGCCAGCAGCTGCTTGCTTAAAGCTATAACTGGAGGTGGTAGGAGCAAGCCAAACACATTATATTTTAAGATGTTTTTCAGCTGTGCTGGTCTGAGCCCCCCTTCTGCAGGGGAACAGATTCTGCTAGCAAAGCTGACATTTTTATTCCCCTGAAAAGATCAGAACCTGGTTTTCATTTAAATGTGTAAAATTATCTGAGTTGTTTTCCTCTTGATAAGGTTTACAAGTGTCTGTATATCTTCAGTTTTAACAGAGGGCAGTTCAATAGGCAGTTTATGAAGTACTGGTCAGGGAGATAAATTGCCTTGTAGAGCTGCACAGTCACCATTCACGATCTCCTCAGTGACTTTATAGCCAGTGATAGTATTTTCAAGTTCACAGAAACTCACCAAAACACTCCTGGTATTTTTTTTCTTCTCCGTCCAGCCATTGTCACTTAAAATATAATCTGTACTGCCTCTGCTAGGGATTGAGCGCTTTGATGGCTTAGGGCCCGTTCAGTCGTTCTTTATTTCTGGAAGCTCTCTGGGATTCTTGAACTGGAAATGGGAATATTTCAGGCTGGGGTGGCACTTTGACACATTCCTTTTCCAGGGTTCATCTCTAACCCCAAACGTTGCATCTGTGCTTCATTAACAGGTTGAGCTTTGCAGGGTTCTTCTGTAAGGTTACTGTTAGGTAACAGTGTGATTTTGTACTTTGTTTTGCTGCTCTTCTGGGGTCAAGTTTTCTTAGCTATATATATAAAGGCCCCTAATTCTTTTGGGAGGGTGCAATTTCAGTCCATAATGTGCTCTTCCGCAAGTCATTTGCAACATGATGGGGATATAACTTCTTCCAGTGAAAGAGGGTATACAGTAGATGCAGCAGCATCTGTGGTGGGCAACATCTTGAACCTCTTCTCCATAGTTTCATGGGCCTCCATAGATTCATGCTGTATGTAGAGGCTACCTGAAGACAGACTCTCCCCTGTTTCTGGACAACTAGTAACTCCAGTCCCTGGCAGGGCTGCAATGCCATTTTCCCAGCTGTAGCATTGCTGAGATGACTGTATGGAAGAACCAGATAAACCTGATAAGATGTCCAAAATGAGGAAGATTATCTGCCTTTCCGTTAGTTCTATTCTAGACCCTGGGGCAAAACTCAGAGGAAAGTAATGCAAGTTATGCTGGTTTATGCCGCTGAAGGCTCCACTGCAGTGGAGGAATGACCAGATGCCACTCAGCTACATATTTTGTTGAAGGAGGCTTAGTGAAAGGAGGGAATAAGGAGTATGGAAATTTTATTATCACTGTGGGTGTGTGTTTCTGCATGATGTGATGTGGCTATGGCTGTGTAGCTGCTCAGCATCTACATTTAGATTGGGACCATGCTTTGCACTGTCATTGCACATAAATGCTGATAAATGATAAATCTCTATGCACAGCTTCAGAGAGATCTGCTGAAGTGATAGTACACCAAATGTTTCATCATGATGCTGTGTGGGGAGCTGTTTTCTGCCATGATAATATTGTGGTAAGGGGTTGGACTACAGCCACCTCCTCCAGGGACAGAATTTAAGAACTGATTAAGATAAGAATAGATCCAAGTATTATCCTAATTTTAAGACCTTCCAAGAGATACTTGTCAATAGTCTCACTTCCTCAATCCATTCCCCCCCCCATATTCTGACTCACTAACTTCTTATTCTATACTGCTTTATATTTATATGGAGTATATTTATATTTATGTTTATATGGAGTAATGTATATTTATATGGAGTATATTTATATGGAGTAATGATTACCTACAGCCCAGGCAGAATGCTTTGCCAGAAAGCTAGAATTAAAGGAGTTACCAGAAGTGTTTGTTTCCGTTCCCAGCAGGCTTTGAGTCAGTTGTTAGGAAGAAACTAGAAACACCTGTGGGGTCTGCTAAAGTAGGTCTGGAGTGATGGGGATGTCCTGTTTTCTCTCTTTGTCAGAGGAAAATGAGAGATCCTGGTCTTAGGTGGGAAAGGACCCTGTCTCATTGGAAAAGGAGTAAGTTGTTCAAACTGTTGATGTTACAATGTTTGATGTTTTAATGTTTTTTTTTTTTTAAAGGAAAGAAAAAAAAAAAAGCTTCCTCTTCTTGTCCTTGCTGCTGTTCCCTTTACCACAGTGAAAAAAAGAAGACTGTGTAAGCAGAGACACTGTTAGCTGAGATCTGTTCTAAGGTTCCCTCAGCAGGACTCAACCTGTACTCACTGCTGTTGGAAGAGCAGGAGGGAGGTGGGAGGGATCAGTAACTGGTGTGTGGTGGGGTATTAACTCAGTAATTAGAATGTTTTCCCAGGTTCTTTGTGTCTCATTTTTAGTATGTTGTCTCCTTCTGTCCTTGGTGTGCGATTCCTTTGCTGAGATTTACTCACTTTGCTGTTTATTCCTCAGAGAAGGGTGGAGGCAGGGGGAGATGATGACTGTCATGTTTTTATTTGCCTACTTGGAAGTATTTCCTTGAGTTGAGACCGAAAGAGGTCTTTGTAGTTACTGCATTTACTCAGGCATTTGTTGCACTTCTTGGAACTCTGTCTACAGCCTGATCTTGCTTTCTGTGAGATCCACGGCAAGTCTTCTGACCTTAATAGTCAAGGGCCTTAAGCAGCAATAAAAAGAGATACAGTGTGAGGTGGTGGAGGGGGTGCACACTGCCAATGTACTCCAACTTCTGTTCCTAGCCCTGGTGAGGATCTGGAGAGTTGTTTCACCTCCCTGTGCATCTTTCCCTTCCCCTACTTTGCCTATTAGACAATAAACTCTATGCAGCAGAAACTTTCACTGGCTCTCCGAGGTCTTCCAAGTATCTACTTTCCCAATGCATGAAACAGCACATGCTGTATCATAAGCGGTGTGTCTCGGACTGGGTCACTGAAGGGGAAAAGGCCACTGATGCTAGTTAGTGGGTAGCACACGTGATGTTTAGAGTGGTGTTTTGGAGCACAGGGCCTGGCCTCATGCTGCTGCTAGGGGATTGCACTGGGCTGGTTGGCTCCATCTGACTCCCACTACTGGATAAGGGAGTATGCTGGAGAGCCAGGGTCTGAGTTTCATGTTCAGTCCAGTTGTCGGTTTTCACTGGCTCTCCGACAAGGGTGCCCTTGTCTCAACTGAGACTTGTGTTTTGGTATTTTGCCTATGAGATCATAGCCGACAGCTTGGCAAAATCATTTAAATGTCAAAACCTGAATACAAATCATTGCCTGGATTCCACTAGTTGATGCTAAATAGAAAGAAAAATAACATAGGAGAAAAACCCTCCTGGAAACAATCAATAAATTAAAGATGCTTGGGGATATAAATTCAGCAGTTAAATGAGATACTAATGAAGATGGGAATTTAATGGTGAGTTCTCTCATTGGATTGTTTTTAAAAACTCCATTTGATGTAGATTTGGTACGGGTAAAAGGGAGACAGCCTTATGACAAACATTCACGAGAACAGAAGTTGATCTGGCATATGGGCAAAACTACTGCTGTTTATTGCTGAATAGGTTTGCTTCCTCAATTCTGAGCTACCACTTCTTGCAAGATCTTGGGAGGAAAATGTGGAGCAGTTAATTAAAAAAACAACTAATGACTGTTTCACAGGGTCAGTTTGCTTCTCAGAGCCTAAAAAGTAGGGGATATTAACACATGTATCACTTTTCTGACACTGGAGGACAATTGCAGAGCCCAGCAATGCTGTTACTGGTTTTAAAGCAGAAATTAATTAACTGGCCATGGACTGAGCAGATATAGCTGGAAATAGGCATTGGACTCCCAAAGAATGGAGCTGCTCAGATGTTGCCAGACTGCAAATTAAGGATACTATTTCCTAACTAATCTCAGTACTGGTGGGCAGCACTGCGCTGTTCCCTTCCACTCGTTCTGTCTCTAGCCCCACATCTGGGTGATATTCCTCTCGCCTTCCCCACAGGTGTTTTGCTCAATCTGTGCTGGATAGCTGACTTTGGGAGCACAATTAATCTCATCCTTTGTGCCCGTTTTTTTGGCCTAGCTCAGATACACAAATCAGGCATACAAATCTAACATCTGCAGTTGGATAAGGTAACCTGGAGTGGCCAATTTCTCAACCGGCTAATGCTGGTGGCTGCAGCCCGCTCAGCTCTAGATGGACCAGCAAAGCTCTTGAAGAGGTAGAAGAAATACAACAAACTCCACTTTTGTGCCTCCTCCAGCCCCACTGCAGTGGGGTGGACATGGCTCGTTAATGCCTCTACTTTGCCTTGATACCAGTGAAGTATTTCTCTCATGTCAGCGTAGAACTTGGTGAATGTAATTATTTTCCTTTATCTCACACTTATGTTTAAACTGCATCTCTGCTGGTACATGCCCTGTTTTGATTAATATTAAACTTCCAGATCATCTTTTTGAATTGGAGCAATTTCTTACAACAAATAGTCCGGAGAGCCAGATTTCTGAGTGATTAGTAGCCGGCTGAGAGAGCTGGATGCTTGGGGAGTTTAACGATTCGTGGCCAGATTCATTCACCATGGTTAGAGTGGTGGGCATGTCACAGCTGTGATTCCTCTGGCAAAACCTCAGCTTAAAATGATTTTAAATCAGGAGTTGAGGTTCCCCCTGGTTCCCTTCTTTTCAGGCTAGCTGCCTCACCCTTGGGTATGTTTGTGGTGGGAAGAGATGCATCTTTCCATCCTAGGATGTACTGGAAAAAAGCTGGCTGTGAGGATCTGCTGGGCTGTAACTCTAAATTCCTGAGCAAAGTGGGAGAAACTCCCACTGGCTTCAGAGTGTTGTTTCCAGGAGATGTTCATGGAGACCCAGATCACATGCAGGGTGGGAGACCGACTTGAAGGCAGCATGATTCTATTTCCTTTTGGCTTATGAGGGAAGATGGTGCATTGGGGATGGAGAAGAGTGGATAAAACAGAAATCACAGATATCTCATGAACTGATGAAATGTGAGGAGAAAAGAAAAATTTCAGCCAAGATTTCAGCTGTAACCTGTGGGTTTGGCACTGGGTGGAAGTTCGAGGGTCTTAGGAACACAGCAGTGACACCTTTGTGACTTCATCTCTAAATACAGTGTGACAAGACCACTGTCCTGGATTCAAGGAACACTTTAATGTGTGCAAGTATTGATATATTGCCAATGGGTTGCAGTCAAGGACATATAGATTAAGTTCAAGGACTAGACAGGCAGTGACTTATTCTATGCTGCTCCATGCTGGATCTCAGAATATTCGTCTACCAGGACACACAATGAAAAAATAGCACTTGTAGTCAAAATGATGCTGAAACCTTTTCTTAATGTGTAAATAAGTTACTAGCACGCTGCACAAGAAGATCGTCCCATGCAGAACACGTAACTGTGGAGTGTGTTTGTGTGTGTACGAGGGCTTGTGCACAGGCAGACCAGCAGCAGGCGTAGTTACCCGCTGTGGATCACCCAGTAGGGGTAAGCTGGGTGCATTTGGTCAGCGTGGAAGCTTTGCCTTATCTACTTTCGACTTTGGATCTATAAAACCTTGCTGCTAGCCAACCAGCAGAGAGCCAAATACGGATAATCAGGTGAGCTCACTTTCTGGGCAAGAAGGCAGAAGCAGTGCCTTTGGGACACAAGGCTTTTTATTTTATTTTTTTTTCCAAACAAGGAAAACACATTTATTTGGAGAATTTGGTTTTCATCACCGTTGATGCTTTTGACCCAGGAGGTCCTCAAACTGAATTTACATTACAAATGACCTTTTTAGTTGAGGAAAGACAGAATTCAGCTGAGACATGAACCTAGATGTTCTAGACAGTTACAGTGCAACAGATGTGTGGTGCCTTCAATGGAGAGAAACTGCTGTGGGCCAGTTCTGACACTGGAAAACTTGCCGCAGCTGGGGATTCTGTGAAATGTTGAGCACTTGCTGAACAGATATTCAGAATTTTTAGTGCTTCCAGAGAATGGGCCTGAGGTCTTGGTACTCTGTTACTGAAGCTCAGAAATTACTTTAAGATGCTGAACATTGATGGTGCATTATATCTTGCTGTGGAAAAGGTCAGCCCTGTTATTTGTAGAGGGAGGGTTGCCTTTGCTGCATGGCTGGCTGACTTTTTGGGCTGCATGGTATAATTTATAACTACTTATTGTTTGCAGACACTGGGCTGAGGATATTTTGTGTGTGAAACTTAAAATTCAGGCTCTTTTAGTTGAATGCATGGAATAGAATTCTTTGTCCAGAGGCAGACAAAGATATCTGGTCTGGTCACCCTGGGCTTCCTTTTCATTTAGGGTGCAGATAACTCATAGCCTAGAAGTCCCTTTTCTCCTAAAATAGCTATAGTTCAGATGCACCATGCTCCGAAGGTGGAGAGCAACAGGCACTAGCATTACGGACAGGCTGCGTCTACCTCACATGTTGGCATCTACACTGTAGATGTTTGAGCTAGACTGAGGAAAATCCTATTTCTTGATGTCTTTCTGTTTCCTGAACATCTGATGTAAAGTCAAGTTCTTGATTTTAATGTGCATGGAAATTAAGAATCTACTTAGTGTGGGATTTAGATGCTTGAGCAATCTTCTTAAAATTGCCTACTTGCTTGTAACAGTGAACTCACTTGCTTAAAAACATGAGGAATGTAAATTCCTTAATAAATGCAAAATGCTGTCATATTTTTGGACTGTCAGCCTCAGAATTTGCAATTGCATGCAGAATGCTTAAAACTACCCAGAAATGCGTTAGCTGTCATGGCCCATTTCTTCAGTGCAACTTGATTTTTGAGTAGTATGGTTATATTTTTAAGCTGGCTCCAGGTGTTGTTTGATATTGTTTTATATGAGAAAATAAGATCAGCTCCTCTTGTGCAAGTCACTATACAAACACAATTAAGAGCTGTTACTGACCTGAGGAACCTCCAGTTTCATTGCTGAATTGTACAAAGGATGAGAAACAAAATATTTCCCCGCTTTTGTGTGGAGAGCTGACTCTCAGATTCCCTGTGGTTCTGTTTGCAAATCGAATGAGTTGTACTTGCGTTGCTGCACACAGCAGATGGGGAGTCTGAGTGCCTTGCTCCCACCGGTGGCAGGCTTCTGCTCAACAACCGAAGCAACTGCCGTCTTGCATGGCAGCTCCTCTGAGCGAACTGGTCACCTCCAGCTGTATGTTCCTGTCCAAAAAAAAACAGGTTGAACCAACACCTGAAATGTATGATCACAAGATCCTATGTGGCGGGATGGGAAGCTCTCTGCTAGATCGCTGTGTATGTGATGTGGAGTTACACTGTCAGTCTCTTGATTCAGGTCCTAGTACCTTGACTGTACAAATCACCTATCCCAAAGAATCCACCGAAGCAACTTAGAGTGCCTGGAAAAAGGTAGATATCACTATATTCAAGTTAACAAATGAATAACTCACATCATAAAGCACTGATTTTTTTTTTTTAATCTGTTTGGATGAATTTTATTAGTTTAGTGTTGTGGGAATGAATCTGACTTGCTTTGGTGTGTGATCAGTCTCTGGCTGCATCAGTATGTGTAGATTTTTGTTATGGAAATGCAAATACTTTCTTGAGTGTGTAGATTCAGAAATTTTTATTAAAGAAGCAAGATAGCAAAATGAAGTACAGACTCCAGCCTCTCCTCATTACAAGTTATCCAGAACGTGAAGCAAATATCACCAAACAAGACTTTTTTTTTTTTTTTTTTTTTTTTTTTTTTTTTAAAGCAGCACTTTTAAAACCAGAACACTGTCTAAAGCTTTACATTCATTGCAGTTGATTATGAGGAATGCCTTTGGACTAATTCATTTTCTTGTCTGTCAAGTAGCCTTTGAGATCACATGGAGTATATATAATGTGTGTGTATGAGAGTGGCAGGTAGAGAAACATCACAGATTACATTCCAAATGCATAAGACTTCATGTATTACTTTGTTACAGCTGTGTGATTTCAGTCCCCCTCAGTAACTGCCATTTGCCCAGATGCCACGTAGATGCTGGTGAACTGGCCAGGTATGAGCTATGCAGGACAAAAAAGCAGCTAAGCTGTCTGCTATGAACACCCCAGCCTGGACAGCTGGTGCCCAGGTGACCCTGCCCAAGTTTGATAGGGTCAGTACAGAAGCAAGGAAGAGTTCAGTGATCAGGCAGCAGTGGACCACAATAAATATTAATGGCATATTCTTCTGGAAATAGATTAACAGAGTTGCCCGGTTTATCAACAGCCAACCCATGGAAGAGTCTGATAGACCCCTCCAAATGGTTTTCTGGGACAGGACACACTGACTGGCTACTATGGGAAGTGCAGTCTTACAGAGAAGGTGTTTGTCTACACCTGGATTGACAGAAGAGTCGCAACACTGCGACATGCAAGGTGCATCTTTCCTTGGGGAAGATAAGCAGGGTGCCCCCTCCTCCTCTTCTCTGCATTTTCTTAGCCTGGCAGGAATTGTGCTGCTATTAGCAGAATTTGACTCAAAGACAGTGAGAGAAACAACTCAGGAGGGAGAAAGTGCCAACAACCACTTGGTATGATCTCCCTTACTGCAATATATGCCTCTCTTCACTGAGATCTTGGATACTGACGGGCAGATAGATGAGATCAACAGGAAATCACAGAAACTGGATTTTCTAGTAGTTCTTGATTTCATACATCATTCATTTAAATGGCAGTATGAACAGACCTTGAAGTAACTCCCGAAATAAGTGAGAGAGGTTTTTCTAAGGCAGAGTGGATGTTCACTGCACACTGTTTAACCCAGTTGAACTTCCAGTGTAGGTGTCTCTCCTGATCTGAGAGAGAGTCCTTGATGATACTTCAGAAACAAACCCTGGGCCCTTTCAGATAATACGTATGCTTCTTTCTGAGTTTGAGACTTCTGAGGAGGGCAGTTTCTCTCATGTGGCCTCCTCTGTGTGTGCGGCCTCCTCTGCGTGTGCAAGCGCAGTGTCTCGCTTGTCACAGATCAAGGAGACTGATGAAATGGAGAGCATGCCATAGGGGCTTCACCTGCTCTGCTTACCCATCCCCTGCAGTTCTTAACTAAAACTGAGCAGTACAACACAGTGGCTTCCAGGTGTAATCTCACTTAAACCTCAACACCCTTCCTTTCTCATGGCTTTTGCTATCAGCACTCATGAGAGACCACAACAGAAGAAAGAGAAATCGATTTTTATCTTCCACTAGAAATATTTCCTCTTTTGGATGCAGCCTGAGACTGTTCTGACTCTGGTCCTCCCAGGGGTTTGATAACAGTAGCTCACAGGAGGCTCTAGCTTATCTGAAGACCAAACTGTAAATTTCTCATTTCCGCTTAGTGGTGAGGTGTTTAATTGCTGCTTAGTTTCGCCAGTCAAGTAATTCACATTGACGTGCTAAAAGCAGCCACTAGCAGTTAAGCGTGTGTTCAGGGGGCTATGGTGAACAATCCTGACATCTTTTTGCAGGCACTGGCTCTGCAGACTGAGTGCATTCAAGTTTCTCCTCTCGAATGGGCAAGCAATCTATAGAAAATTAAGTCTGAAAAGCCACGAGAGGTTGAGAAAGGCAGTTTAAGAAGAAAGGCCCTGTTGGGTAGAAATTTCTCATCTGGCACAGATTCAGGTTGAAAAATTAAAGTAGTACTATCTTACTGTAATTTATAAAGAAAAAATCATTTAGATACAGTGAGACAGGACTGAACAAAGAGCAGAGGGTATCCGCTCTCTAAGATCCATACGAGTTTGTTTGTTTATTGATAGTTGTTCTTAAGAATGTATCAAGTTACAGAGGTAGGTAGGTGTGGAGATGGCTCAGTACAGAGCCTGTAACTGCTCAGTGGGCCTAATCTGTCCTTGCTTGCACTAGTATAAATCAGGAGTAATTCTTCCAAAGTCTAAATGTAGCTACCAAGGACCTTGATTCTCTCCATTGCCTTGCATGTTTAATTGCACTTGCTGGTAGCGAATATAAAATTCTGGTGCAAAATTGTAGGGAGTTCTGACTTGGTAGCAATTTAAATCTGCCTTTCTCTACAGAGTAAATCTAGGGTCACACCTAAGTAACACAGGCAGGATAGTCTGACTTGTTGTTGCTGTTATATTTATATTTATTTATTTTTTTTGTTTCCTCTGCCTATCTGATACTACCAATCCTGTGTGGGAGCTTCATTGACAAAATGAAGAATACCCCACACATCTGAACATCTTTAGGTATGGAGACTGCATAAGTCAGAGGTGGATAAACAGTTTATTTTCGTGAGTTAGAAATTGCCAGACAACTCACAAGTGGCGGAGTGCATTGGAGCCAGTCAATGACGCATGAGTGCACCAACGGAGGGGAAGTAAGTTGTTTACTATAATCTCCTCTCCGCGGCTGGTGTGGTGGATGGGGAGTTACAGTTTGTTCTGCCTTGAGGTCTGTGCATATTTATTACATTCACTGGAGAACTTGTAGTGTTATGGGGTATTAATGAGCAAAGACTGGCTTTTAGTTCACTCTTTCCTGGTTGGTCACATCAGAGATGTTAGAGCTTTGCTTCAGCAAAGGGCAGACTTTGTGGCTGCAGTAGTGCTCAGGGAATCATTTGCTTATTCAAACTATGCAGTTGACTGATTAATATCTTTTAGGATGCAGTTGCTGTAATTGCAGGCTCAATAATAGAAAGCTGCCATTGGCGTTAAACACTGACAAACGCTCTTCTCCAACTCAAATAATGCAAACAGACACAAATAGATACAACAAGATCAGTTATAATAGCTGTCTGGTATTCAGACTTAAGGTGGGAGGGACTTTAGGGGGATTACTCCTAGAGAAGGAGGTTGTTAGTTGAGGAAAGTTAATTGTAGGCTCTGGGTTTGACCCAGGAACTGATCACTGACTCTCTGAGATGGCATAGAAGTTTGACAAAAAGCCAAGGACTTCAGAGTGCCCAAAGTCTTAGACATGATCTCCAGCCTCGCATAGTTTTAGCTTTGTCATAAATAGGTAATGATTAAAAACTGTGTGAAAATCTGAGCCCTCATATGATAGCTTTAAGCAGTTTGGCCCTTTTGGCATCCAAATATATTGACTGGAGCTTATGAGCAGATGTTTAGGGAAACAATAATATGAGCTGCTGGTGACAAAGATACCCTTGCTGCAAGGCCTGTATGATAGGATCACATATAGTCTCTCCTCCTTGCTGTCTGTACATGGTAAGAGGTGCTGCAGGATAGGTGGTGCCTGAAAACCCAGCAGAAGGCTTGAATGTCTGCCAGGCTGCATGGTTTTCAAATGACGATGTGTCTCTTCTCAGACCATGTGCATTACTCTGTACCTACTTCTCTGACTTTCCTTTGCCCAGAGCACCATGCCCAAGTGCAGCTCTGTTGTCTCTGAAGCTCAGGCCCATCTCTGTTCCCATTACCTGGGCCGTTTTCAGTGTCATTCCCACTTCAGTGTCCTGCTCATTCCTTTCTTCCCCTCCTGCCTTTATGCCTCCAGTCAGGCTGAGCTCTGTGTGCAGGATGACCCCTTCATGCCCCTGTGCTGGCCTCTACATCCCTGGTATCCCCATGCTGCCATTAAGCTGTTCTCATTCCAGTACGCTCAGAGAATATTTTTAACAAAGCAGGATTGCCCGTAGGGCAGCTGCTACACGGCGGAGCTGCTGTGTGCAGAACTGTTCCTGGGCTGTGGGACACATTCCCTCCTTGACCTTCTCCTCCCTGTTCCTTCAAGACTGTGGCTGAGTATGCAACACATGGGAGGCTATTAGACTGTGGGCATGTGTCTGGATAACTACTTCATCTCCTTTGACTTCTGCAGGAAAGATTTTTCCTCCTAGAGAGGTTTTTCGTTCTCTGTGACTAACTTTCCTGGGACTACTCCTGTGAACTCAGCAGGGATCAGCAGCTGCAGCTTTGAGAGGGACGCTTTGCACAGGCTTTTGTGCTGCTGTTGCTGTGTCTTGTAGAGCGCGAGTGTCTTCACCCTCCTAGTTACGCTGTTCTCTGGGGAGATGGCAAGTTTGATCCTAGCATCTGTTGATGCTGGGTTATCTTCTCCTTATCGTCCTTTAAAGCAGAGGCCCCTTCAGGATGCCTTCCTGCATTTTCTTAGAGAAATACAACACGTGTACTGGTGGAGCTGAATAAACAGACTGAGTCTCCACCATTTTTCAATTGCAACATATCATTTTGTCCTCAGAACAAAAAGATCAGAAAATGGATCAAACTTGATGAAGCAGCCTAGGGCACTTAATCCAGCTGTGTCGAGCCGTTCACCTGCCAGTGGCCCTGTTCTCACCCCACCATCCCATGTCTGTGCTGATGCGGTGAGAGCTGGATGGAGTTATCTGACCAGGACTGCTCTTATGTCTCTGACTTTGCTCCTGCTGGTGGCAGCTGAGAGGAAGGTGAGTGTCGACTGGTTGAGTAGCTAGTTTAACCTGCTGAACTCTCTTTGCCCCACCAAATGCAGAGCCTTCTGCTAGGGAGATGCTGTGCCCTGGAGGAAACCATGGTTTCAAGATTTCTGCAGACCCAACAGAACCAAGTCTGACACAACTGTTTACCAGTTTTGCTCAGTAGTGAGCTAACAATGTATTTTTACGTTGAAAAGCTGAGAATATGAGATGATTGCACAACTCCAGAAGCTTATGTCTTGGAGCAGGGCCTATAATTCCTGCCAGCTCCCACCAGTTCCCAAACTCGGCTTGCCCACTGTTCGAACATTGCAATCCACTGTCACTTGGGGAGACAATACCTGATGCTTTCTTTGTCTTTTAGTAAGTGAATATATGAGTTGAAAGGGACACGAGCTATTGCCAAAAACAAAGTTTTTCTGTATGTTTTCAGCTCTGAGTAGTTTGTCAGTAGTGATTTCTCTACAAAAAGAAAATGCTAATTGGCTAAAACCAAAGAGAGCTTTCTCACACCTGATCCCTAGTTGTTTGCATTCATCTGAGTTTAATGTTTTCAAACTGAAAACCACAAACCAGAGAATCAATATCATGTACTGAGCACAGCACAGTATAAACACAATCAGTTAATTCCTTTGTATGGAAAAGGAATTGGAATCCAACATATCTTCCTTCTTGGGCAAATTATCAAGGTAAGAGAGCTTCCTTCAGCTGAAATTGGAAGTGCTAGCTTTCTGTGTGCTTAACCTGTGAATCCTTATAACATGCATATAATTAAGTGAGATGCAGTTGTATTCACAAGAGTTCCATTATTTTCAATCAGATTTTACTTTTGTATCTAATTGTTTTGGTTTTAAATATGTAAAAGGTCTCTCTTGCATAGCCAGAAGGTAAAGAATTCAGTATTATGTTCACAAAAATACTCTATTCATGGGAGTTTTAGCAGTGAGAATAGTAAAAATATGCATACATTGCTTCTTTTTGGAAGAAGGAGAAGTTTGAACTGTTTCTTTCCCAAAGCTACACCCTAAAATGCTTTACAGAATAAAATAGACCTTTTAAGAAACTGTAATGAAGCTGTTTATGAAACTATAACCCATAACGGTAGAAATAACCAAAGTGATAGAAACTAGAGAAAAGGTACCATTTAAATAGGCTGTTGGAGTGCCCCCCCCCCCCCCCCCCCCCCAAAAAAAAAAAAGGAATAACAAACCTGGATCTGGATCCTGTAACATATTAAAATTTTAGAAATGAGAAATTTAAGGAGAGTAAACAAATCTCTGCAATTATGATGAAATGAGCCCTGATATGTCAGTGAGAGGTGTCTTAACTGGGAGTTGAAGGTGTGCAGCAGTGCGCAGAATTTGGCAAGAACAGCAGTCTTTTAAAGCATGATGCCTATTGCTGGTAGGGTGAAGCAGTTCACTGAGTACATCTAAATATTTTGTTGGAACTTGGGGTCCAAGGTGGGCACTTCAGGGAAGAGATGGACCCACTGGTAAGGGAATAGAAGCAAGCTAATAAAATTATCAATATATTTAATTTTTTTAATATTTAAAAGATATTTCAGTCTTCTTTGAGTTGAATAATCCGAATGTAGTTTTCAAATATGGTTTCAAATTTGATATCTTCGGTTACAGTAGATGAGAAAATTATCTACCTTTTGTGTCCATGGGCTCAAACAGTGATCCAGGTGATTCATGTAGCACATAAGGAAAACCTTTTAAAGATAAAGATGGTGAAATGCTGGAATATGCTAGCCAGGGAGGTTTTGAGGTCTCTGTTATCTGAGATATTTAAGAGAGGTTAAACAACTGTGTCTCAGGAATGACACACCTATAGCTGATCCTGCTTGGAAGAGTAGGATAAATCCAAGGGCTTCATGTGACTCCTGCAAGCCCACGTTTTCCACAGTTTGATGTGGGCAACTCTCAAGGCTAGGTAGTGATATACTCCTGGATTTGGAAAAAAACTGTACCACTGCCTCACTGCTGAGCATCTCACAGGCATGATGTGACTTGAAGGGAGGGTGTCAAGGGGATGGGGACAAACTCTTTTCAGTTGTCCCATGTGACAGGACAAGCACAGGAAGTTCTGCCTGACCGTGAGGGGGAATTTCTTCCCTGTGAGAGTGACGGAGCACTGGACCAGGTTGCCCAGAGAGGTTGTGGAGTCTCCTTCTCTGGAGATGTTCAAGGCCCACCTGAGTGCAACCCTGTCTAACCTGCTCTAGGTGACCCTACTGAGCAGGGAGGTTGGACTAGATGGTCTCCAGAGGTCCCTTCCAACCTTACTGATTCTGTGATTCTGTGACTTTGGAATGGTGCTGCTGCGGGCTTGGCTCCCTTTGCTTTTCTTTGCTTGAGGAAGAGCTCAACTTGCCCAGTGCTCTGTCATATATTTCCTCTCTGCTGTATCCTGCTTTGACATCTCAGTCCCAATTGGTTGCAGATTGTCTAGTTGTGGGCTGAATGTCTCTATTAGGTTGGTGGAATCTAAGAAAATCTTTCCTAAGCAGGTGAAAACAGATTTTTTTTTTTTTTCTTTTCTGCTACAACTTTTAACTTGGTAGATCTCCATGGATATGTTCCCTTTGTATGCAAGTCACCTCAGCCATGAATCCAATGCATGAAGGTGTTGCTGTTCAAAGAAAGAATTTTCCAGCATGTCACAGTCATTAAACTGCACCTTTTATTCTTAGCCTTTTCCTTAGAAATGGCTGAAGCATTTTTGCTGAAACTTTCGAGAGTATGTTTACCAGAAACAGAAAATCGAATGAAAAAATTTCTAGCCTACAGAATTAAAGTTTTACCAGAACTATGAGCAACTGGAAGCAGCTTCGACAAGAGGAAGTATCAGTAGACTTTGGTAACTGGCAAATCCTGGGCGTTCCCAGGTAGCATATAGAACGTATGATGGCACGTGTCCCATGTGCCTGAGATGGGTTTGCCTGAGCGGGGCCTGTGCTGGCAGCCGTGCTGCTAAAATCCCAGGGAAGGGCCTATCCCTCCCTTCCCCGTGTCAAAGCGCTGCAAGCTCTCCGGTCTGCGTGTTCCCTAACAGCGCACATCAGCTGTACCACGTACAGCGTTGCCAGCAGGTCAGACCGGATCTTGCAACAGAGACGCCGGCGAGAGGGAGTAACCTCGTGCTTAGACTTCCCTGGTGCAGCACTTTCTATATCACTTTTGTACCTTTGGAAAAAACCTTGTAAAACCACTGGAGCGTAAGATTGACTCTCCCTACCCATTCCTGAGCATCTGTCTAACCAAGTATAATTGCCTCCGTCTAAAATCTCTCTCATTTTAAACATTGCTCTCTTGTATGGATGTTTGGACTTTTGTTACTTCTGGTGGCATGTGTTGGGACTGAAAGGAGCTAATGGGGATGGATTCCCTGCTGCTGTTAGTGGGTGATAATGCCTTTTGGCTTAGGTCTAGGATTTGTTCAAGCACTTTTGTGCCCCACCAGGGGTAAAGACCAGCCCCTGAGCCATGGTAGCTGGGTGGGAGCCACCGCAGTGCCCCAGAGCTTACCTCATCCCGTTGTGTGACAAGCGATCGCTGGTCATGTTTATCCTCGGGCAGCGCTAAGCAGCCGTGATCTAAAGCGTTATTTTCTGAGACAAAATGCTCCCGCTCATCTTTACCAGGGTAGAGTGCCACCTTGCCATCTGCCATGTGGCTTAGTCACTTCACCCAGCATTGATTAGCAGCTCAGGGTTTGAGGTTCCTGAGAGATGGGGTGCCAGTCCTTTCCTTTCCGAGTGTCATACTGGTATGCCAGGTGCTGGTCCCTAGTACTCATCCTGTCTGAGAGCAGCGCTGGTGGTCGTTACCATCTGCTGGGTGCAGAGTCCAGCAGTTTGGGTCTCTGCAGCCTGCCTCGTCTTCAGCTGCATGTACCAGCATTCATTTCAGCATTGCATGGGGTATTCGGGTATTTTCATCTTGAATCTTAAAAGTACAGCACCTAACACACCGAGCACCTGCGTCATCGCAGGTCCCAAGTGGGTGATCTGAAGTGGGTTTATTTTCCATCTGTTACCTAGTCCCTTTCCTAAAGAAGGATGATCAATGGACTGTTTCAGCTCACATGACCTTTGGGAATAAAGGATGCTGCCAGAGTAGCTTTATTTTTTTAAAAAAAAGAAAAAGGAAGAAAAAGGAGAAAGGAATAAAAAATATTAAAAGTTTAAATACAGCCTCTTCCCCGATCCCTTCCAAAACCAATATTATTCTAATTAATAAAATAACGACATGTTGTCTTGTGTTTTTTTTTTTTTTTTTTTTTTCCTCAACAAGGACTGCAAGTTCATTTGTTTGTTTTACATTGCCTGCTCGGAACACTGTAGCTCTATGAGGTTAAAGAGATCCTCCGAGAAAGATCCTATTGATTTTAATTACCGAGAAACAGCCCACAGGGACAAAAGGACTTTGGCTGTTTATTTAGCCATCGCTGTGCTGCAGTATTGTGTAAGGAGAGATCAAATCAGTTGCCCTCATTATTACAATAATAATAAGGCAGAAAAGGTGCTTCAGGGCCCGAGGATTTTTTTTTTTTTAATGCAATAACCTCTGCCACTCCTCCCACTAATAAAAGGCAGACTTGAGGAACAAGGAGCAATTACTATTAGTCAATATTAATGCAATCATGCTCCTGTTATTTATATCATGAGAAGGATTGTTTAATATTTTTTAGAAATATCTTAACCAAAACAAGGGACACATCTGTTCTTTTACAGAGTGATTTTTTTTTTTTTTTAATCACTGCTAAATGCACATCAAATGGTTTTTACCTCCTTTGGACTGAAGCTAAAGTTAATTAGTTATTCAGCATAAAGAGCAGCCAAACCATGTACCCAGTGGTACAATGAATGTAATAGTGACTGGGTGAGAATCCTTAGGTGTTAAACTGGAAAGCC
This sequence comes from Rhea pennata, assembly GCF_028389875.1. Taxonomy (NCBI): domain Eukaryota; kingdom Metazoa; phylum Chordata; class Aves; order Rheiformes; family Rheidae; genus Rhea; species Rhea pennata. The sequence goes on from NC_084666.1 coordinate 7,998,849, forward strand.
TCCAGGGATGAGCAAGCTAACTTATGTTGGATCTGTTCCCACCCCTTCTGGACTAACTACACGTCAGATTTATCTCAGCAAGAATAGCGATCAGTTTGTTCTGCTTACTGCTTGCTATTTTATCTTTTTGATCCTGTGTCTCTGGGCTGATCTTACTTCAGCCACTTTGCATGAATTATTTCATGAGAATTTAGCATTTTCTCCTACCATTTCTGCTTACTTTTAAATGAATGCTCAATACCTTTGGCCAGAAGTGCCCAAACAGACGAATTCCAGTGCTTTACCTGAACTGTGTCCCAGATGCCACCTGTGCTCTGGAAGAAAGATAAGCCCATATTCTTGTTGATGTTGATCTCTGTAAAATTTTTCTTGGGGACCAAAGAGAAATCCATGTGTATGCAGAGATTAGTCTTCCAGAAATCAGCATTTTAATCTGAAAAGAAACAAAGCTGGGGACAACTGTTAAAGACAAAATTGATCTTTGCTTTGATCGCGATGCTTTGCTTTGACCTTTGCTGGGACACATGTAAATGCACATTGTTACTGGTATGGAAAAAACATGGAGCTGAAAGTCATTGAAATCAAGTTGTAATTAGGCTCTGATAAGTGGGCGCTCTACTGCTGTTGAGGACTCTGCAGGATGATTTTAAAGGGAGCCCAGGAACAAGTGGTTGAGCTGCCAGCATATCGCCTATGCTAAAGGCACATCAGAAGTTGACTCAAAGTCCGTGCGTGAGCTCAGGAACTGATTTCACATTTAAGGGCTTTCTGTATTTTCCTTTAAATCAAGGCACCAGGAAAAGATTTCCTGATTCTTGTCCTGCTTCAGTTGATGCCTTTTTGAACTGCACAAGATGCCACCTGTTTTTTTCAGTTATTTGAACCATCCTCTGGGCCACCAAATCTGCGCTTCAGTGATCGCTCCTGTGACTAATACAAAGATCCAGAGATTGCTGCTCAAGCAAAGAGGTTTCAGCCAGTGAGGTTAGGTCTGCACAACACTAGGCATGTGTCACAGGTAGTCCACTTGTTCAAAGAATATTTTGTTCTGCTGATGGTGCTTCCATAATGTCCAAAAAATGGAATGGATTTGGCCTGAAGGCTACAGACTGATGTTTCCGAGCCGAGAGCTGTGGCATTGCCTCAGGGTGTGGGAAAATTCTCGGGGTGCAGGAGCTTTCACAGTGGCTTCCTCTTAGAAGGTGAATGAAATCACTTGACTCGAGATGTCTTAGCTTTATTTTACCTTTATGGCAACGTGTTAATGTACTGTTTAATTAGCTAGCATAGGAAGCAGGCTACCTCTAGTCAAATAAATTGTCTGTCCTATGCACACATTTTAACTGAACCTTGTTGCTAATGAGGGAAGGAAACAGTACAAAGGAACTGAGAAAGATTAGCAGCTACTAATAACTTCAGTCTTAGAATAAGGATCTGAAATGCCTAGAAAGGGATTAGTTCATGTTAAAAGTGAAACCAAAACAATCAGGTGTCCCAAACTCTAAAATGGATTTAAAATTTACATTTTAGGTCTTTAATTGCATCTGAGGTTTGAAGACTGTAGATTCCATCCCCCCCCCCCAGCAAAAATGTGAATGAGGTACGTATTTTTTCAGGTGTTCAGTGGTCTGGCTTATTAGAGGAAAAAACATACCTCAGAGACTGTGAATATAGAAAGTCTGACTAAGGAGAAAGTAGCTTAATTGAGCTTATTTTGAATGTGGTAACGTGGCGGAAGAATGGATGATAATGCTATTTTGGGCTGCATGTAACTGTGGAGGAGGTGTCCCCTCTTCAACATATTCCATGAGATTCACTGAGAAGGTAGAATTAGCTAGTAGAAGAGTAGCAAAAACTGGTAGTTCAGAGGAAACTGATTTCTCAGGAAAAATGAAGATTTAAATGTATACAGCACAGATAAGCAAGTACCAAAAAAAGAATATGTTAACAGTCTATAAGCACAAATATCAAGGATGATCAGAGCTTGCCTATGAAAACTAGGGGTATGACCTGAGGTGTTTGCTGTTTGTATGGCTATATCTGAGATTTCTGTAATAGATAAACCTTTTTAGGTAGCTCGTAAATGCTAAATGAGTAGCTATAGCAGCATGGAGCACAAGGTGGTCTAAGTGGCCAGGTCTTTACTCTTTACTCACTTTCTTTGATTTTGGAACTTGTCCTTGGATCAGCATAGTCACACCCTTCATATTAACACTTGATAATTTTAAAGATAGTATTTGACAACTGACAAGATTTTTAAGTAAAAGGTAATACCTTTTGTTAGACTCGTACAGCTGAAAAACAGACAAGGTCTCAAGACTTCTTATCGAGTATTTCTGCAGTCACGTTACCCCCGGCTTGCCTCTGCGCCTTCTTCTGCCTGTTATGTTCCATGTTTGCCGACAGCAATTGGCCGCACGTTTTGCATGACTTTGCCTCTGGTCCCTACCTCTCCGGGGAACCTTTCACAATCGACTTTTTTTTCTCTCCCCCCCCCCCCCCCAACAAATTCTTTGTAACTTCTCAGTGAATTTGTTAGGTGTATTTCTCAATGGTAATCCACAGAGAATTCAAGTTATTGCAGTTTTGCATTGCTCAGAGATTATGTTCTGAGGCTTCCAGGTACAGTTCCCTCTTCCAGAAACCTGGAGCTAGCAGCTATATTCCACCTACACTGAGATTAACAGAGAATTAACCATAAATTGGACTTGGCTAAGATTTCCTACTTCGATTTTGGATAAAGTTGTCCATCTCTTTGTGGCTTAGCTGCCCACTGGTGAGTTGTGCTCCCCTCCTTGACTAAGTTTTAAACTTATTTTCAATGCTTTCTTGGTAAGACCCATCAAACGTTTTCATTAGTCTCCCTAATTCAGCCTTCAGTGCAGAGCTCTGCCTTTGTAATCTTCATAACCTAAGTCAGGGCCTCCTAATCAGTCCCAAAGACCCACTTGCCTTTGGTTCCCTTCTCCGGTCTTCTCCTACCTTTTGTTTCCCTATCTTTTTATTTTTATATCTATGCGTGTTCCATCTGCACAAAAAATGCTCGTCTCTCTTATTTCGTATTTTCTGTATCTAGCCCTCGCTTTCTTCCTGTTCACCTCTGGTTTTGTCTTCAGGTCGTGTAAGGGGGGCGTTGGCAGTTGCTGCTTCAGTTCATTCTCTTCCAAAAATCTCCGCTACCGCAATACTCATCTTTACACAAAGTGTGAACAGCCTGTGGAAATCCTTGCCGCTTTGAGACGTGAGCTGGTGAAGCAGAAAGAGCTTGGGCTCTTAGAGACTGTGTGTGTTGGAGATCCTGAGAGGTTTTGTCACCTTCATGCTTGCTTCCTCCCCGTGCTCCTTACAGCTTAGCACGCTTGTCTCCTCTCTCCCGCCTGAGGCTGAACCCTAACAGGACTGCATGTCCGAGCACGGGGATCATAAATAAACTCTTCTGGGCAGAGACTCTCTCCTAGCTGTGTGGGTGTCCAGAAGAAGCCCCTTTCTAATGGTTGACTCAATGAACTTCTGCAATAGTCCTGTGTTGCTTAGCTCTGCTCACAAAGCCCTGGGTTTCCTGGAGAAATGTTTCAGGTCCTTCCAGAGCTTTTTTTCCCCTTGTGATCCCCCCCCCCCCCCCCCCCCCCGAAAAGTTTCTGGGAAGCAATGCAGCTGGGTCGATTTTTTCCCCAGTGTTGGCAACACTATTTCCTGTGGCCTAATTCTTACCTGGCCATACGAATATTTATATATCTTAGCTACCCATGATGTGAATGGTATTGATTAAGCGTTGCAAGGAAATTTTGCTTGTTTTTTTGGAAATTTACAGGTTGGGCCCAATCATGAATAAATTTATAGCAGGCTGGGTTATTATGCTAGCATTGCTGTATGAAAGTATAGCAGAATAGAAAATCTTACTATTTAAAGCACTGTCAAATCACAAGGAGGGAATAAAAAAGATTCTCTTGTTCAACCTCTTGGTCATGGCTTTTGGTTATGGTCATAGCTTAACATAACTACCTGCCAAATCTGCCGTGTTTTTTACGATTGCATGTAATGTGGTTGATGGTTGCATAGGCAGGAAAGATTTAAAGCTTTTCTCTTTTTAATTTTTTTTTCTTTTTGAAAGCTACATTAATTGTTCTGAGGTCTGAGCATCTGCCTGATACGCATTGTTTCCTCTGCAGACCAAGGAAGAGGATAGCTAAATACAAATTTATAGAACTGGCAAGCTCTAAATCCTGAAGTTAGCACAATATTTTAGTGGGAATCATACTTTGTCAAAGTATACGTATCAAATTTACTTGCTAGAGATTACAGTTCATCAGTATCAGAATTATTTAAAAATATCCCGTCAAACTCATCCACCTCTCTGTTGACTCTATGTATAGCTTTTTAGCTTTACAAACTACTTGCCCTTTGCAGGGAGACACACTTTTCATTCTTTTTGAATGCATAAAATGAAATTTTGTACCTTGTAAAGGAAACTTCTTTTCCATGAACTTACTGATTAGATTTTTGAGGCCCCCCCCCCCCCAAAAAAAAAAGCTCCTTAATTCTGTCTTTCATTTTATATTTTTTTTACAGTGCTAACTGGCTCAAGCTGATTCATTATCTGCTGTCCTAAGTTTACCTACTCTCAATAACTCACAAGTTCAGGTCACCCTGCAATCCGCCTCTCCACCTCGCTCGGATACCATGTCTAACGGAATGAAATTGACCTGTTTAAGGCCTCTTCACTCCAGCTAAATTATTTGATCATAGCCCCAGACATCTGTTTGGGGCAGTAATTGGTTGTTTATAAGAGCAGCGGAGAGCCACCAGCAGCAACAGCGGCGGCAAGACAATAAAGGCGAGGGACAAGCATGGAGGGCATGTAGACAGGTCCTGACAGAGCCCTGTCTGCTCGAGATAAGCAATGCAGATTAGTTATATGCACTCTATCTCACCGCCGGGGCCTAATAATCCCCTTTAGCACTCATTCACAGTTACGTAGCGGACAGAAAACTAATGCAGGGGAGAATCTGGTCCTCCTGCCTTGCCACAAATCTCAGACACCGGTTCTGGAATCCGCTGGATTTTACCGTACAATTAGTTTTAAATGCCAATTTCACGGCAGCTCTATGCGAAGGAGAGGAGAAGAATAGTAGGTAAAGATACCCATTGCAAACTAGATTATTTTAGAGTGAAAGATGGCTATTCAAGATGCGGCTGTCACTACAGCTTCCCAGCTTGACAGCGACGACGTGAACGTTGAGGTAAAGGGTGACAAAAATGGAACTTGAAGGGCTGAATCACTGCAAAAAACGCCGTGGTGTTACTGTGCTTGGCATTACTGTGCTTTTTGTGTACGTCAGGGAGACAACGTGGATTTTAATTGATTTGCAAAACCTTGTAGCCATTATCGTAGAACACAAGGCGGTGATGGTTGTGCTTGAGGGGGACTTGCAGCGGCAGCAAGCGCACAAAGGAGTTTACAACGCGCTGCGTTTGCTCTGTTAGAATCGCGTGTGTTTTTCCTTACTGTCAAACCAAAACACATGACACATCCTGCAGGTGCTGCCAGTCAGGGTTTAAAGGAGCCTGGAAATGCTGGGATTTCATTAAGAACTCAAATTTGCCTTCAAATATTGAATGAAATAACTTTTAACTACATGCACAAAAAAAAAATAATATGTATTTTCAGAAGCAGAATGCCAGAATGAAGCTTATCTCCTTGCTTGTGCAGAAAGTATGAGACAACATGTGATCATATACTTTTTTTTCCCCATTGTTAGCCCTAATTCTAACACTACTAAGTTTTGATTGCCTCATCTTCACAACCTCAACTGCTTTGTTTTATGAGTGTAATCCTGTACATTTGCTGTGTGGCCTCTTTCAAAGTCCATTTAATGAAATGGTGAGAACGCCAGTGTTTGTCGCTGGCTGTTATCGGACCCACATAACATCCAGGTGGACAGAATACCTGGTGATCTGAAGGCTCCAGCAACATGTATTGGGTATGGTGACCACCCATGCCCTATTGACATCTCAACTGTTACTGACACACTGACTTTTCCACTGCACTGTGCTGTCCTGTATTCTGCACATGATGAATTTAAAGAGAAATTTCATCCTGAAAGGATTAGAAATTCGGAAGTATACTGACAGCATTTTTTATAACTTAATCTAGATTGCTAGTATTTTTAAGATGAAATACCTTATGCAGCTGCTCTCAAGCTGTAGAGTCACCCACATGGATGTCCCGTATTTCAAGATGTTTTCTATGGGCAAGTGCTTTTCAAAGTCCACCAAGATAAAGTTTCTTATTAGCTTAATTTTCAAATTAAGTCTGCTCTTTGCCAAGAGGCTGATCTTTGCTATAGCTCTGAGCCAATATATAAAAGAAGAACACATATAATGTCTGGACTGTTGAGAATAATAATGTTGAGAATGACAGATTCTGAAATGTTTGCTTAAATCCTAGAAAGACAGATTAGTGGAGCATGCTGCAGGTGACAGAACCAAAGGCTTGTTGTAAAAGTGGCTGTCATTAAGCTGTGCCACTAACACCCTGGATAGCAGACTCCTTCAATATGGTGTAAAGGTGTGCTCACGTGTTGAGTGGATAAGAACAACTTTCAGAAGTGTCAAGATTTTAGTGGTGTAAAGAAAATGATATAGGGGTCCTGAATTTTTTTGAGTCCTAGTTCTTGAAATACAGTAATTCTCTATGCAAATAATAATGAAAACTGATCATGGGCATTTTAAATCCACTTCTTTAAAAACCTTCCTACTACTTAAAGTAACATTTTTTTCCTATTTTTTTGTTCAGTTTATTGTTTGTACTGAAAAATTTCATATTAAAAACCAGAAGCCAGCAAAAGGATCTGTAGTGCATTATTCTGCTAATGACAAAGTGCTGCACCTTACTGCTAATGACATCTTTACTTTGATGTCCATTTATTCTCTTTATTAGCTGAGATAAACTTTCACGAGCCCAAACTCCTTTTGTGTCTTCAGCATGGCCGCCTTCTTTTCACCCTTCCTCCCTGTGTATCCAGTGTAGAATTAGGAACATACTGAAAATCCACTAGGAACATACCGAAAATCCGCTTTTCTGAATCTCTTACTAGTAATAGAGGAAAACACCCGCTTAAAGTGCGTACGAGGTATCTCCTGTGTGGTCAGCGGAGCTAATGACTTTTGCTGCCTGTAATGCCGTGGTCTCCCAGACGACCCCCCGTTGCTGTTTCCCTCCATCCTTTTGGCTGGGTGTCTTCCTGCTTCCGTCCTGTCTTGGCTGCGTCCTGCCTCGTGGGGCTTCTGAGGTGGCCTGCACCCTGTGCAGAGGTTACCAGCCCTGGAGTTACCCTCCTTCCTCCGACGACAGGTGGGGCCTTTGGTGCCTGCCTCGCGCGCGCACGCTGTCTCCGATGTATGTTATTGCAATCATGTGCATTTGTTCTTTGCGTAATGGAAATTGCTGACCTAAAAGCTTGTTTAAGCCAGGACCATTTTTATTTTCCTGATTAGTGTGTTTGGTCAATCTTCACCACAAAGGAATATTTGCAAGCCTCTCTGGTTGATCCTGCCTGGGGGAATTCTCAAATTCCAGTATCATGTTAACGTTCTGCACAATTCCTTTTCCACAGCTAGGTCCATGTGTTTCTGGCCTGGATCTCACGTGCAGTCTGGAATCTGATTCAAAAGGCCCATAAAATTATCCTGGGATGTGTGTGACTTGCATGCAGAAGACATTTTTATTGAGTCTCCTTAGTTAATTATAGGAGCTTCAGAACTGCCCAGTAAGGGACAGGATCCTGAGGCACGGTAAATCCAGAGCTCTGGTGAAATCAGCAAGGCTTTGCTGCTTTACGTTAGCTGAGCATCTGCTCTGTGGTTTCATTTCTTTCTTTTTTTTTCTTTTTTTTTCTTTAATTCTACATTGCCAACTAGAGACTTATTGTGCAAGCAAGTAGTAAAGCACAGCGATACTTTTGACTCCATCTACATGTCCTGTATTTGTTATCTAATTGCCAATAGACCAAACTGCAGAGACATTGTATTTTTTCAGCCAAACGACCTAAGAGTAACAGGAAATCATATGCTCTTACCTCTTTGGTCAAGACAAGAGAGTCCACATTTTACATAATGAGAGAAATCAACTCTTCTTTATCAGTGCATTTTGTGCAATTGCAAATCTTTAGAACATAGCTGCTGCTTAGATTTAACAACTGCATCCCAACCCTCTATACATCAGGAGCATGCAGGCTGCTTATATAAAACTGCAATGAATACAATTATTTGTAACGGCATCGTGCTAAAGCTGAGCCTCAGATACTTGCAGGAGGATCCCTGACTAGCCAGAGCAATGCGCTTCTTTCAAGAGGAGATTTCACATTTTTGTTTGACTTCAGTGTAGACACTGAGTTTGTGAATTATGATGAAATGATACACTAGTAACATGAAAAACATATGAAGAACCTTGTGTCTCTGGTCACTCTAGATAGTTGTAGAGTGAGTCTGCAGCACTCCAGCTATCTGCGTGGTAATACTTAAGCCCTTGCTTGTGTGCTTTGCAGCATGTGGGTGCTCAGCAGCATCTGGCAGGCTCCAGTCTCAATTTCCTATGCACAACTGGCATTTCATATGTGCAAGTGTGAGCAGACCCTGGACTTAATTTCCTGCTGTTTCACTGGTCTTCCCCAGTTGTTCCACGTAGTTAACATGTTGCAGTGGTGCACTAAGCAATGGTAAGTTTTCCTCCTGGGAAACCATTTGGTGGTGCAAAATGTCTCCTCTGTCCCACAGCCCCTGTCAGACTGCCCCAGGACCTCTGTGCCTGCAGATGACCAATTTTGGAGGTAGAACAGGGAAGGTGTTGGGAGTTTTAATGAAATAATGAATTGCAATTATAGCTGTTAGCAATTAGTCTAATACTACAGTCCATTCAGGTTAATACTTTTACCAGCAGATTTCCAGTTGTGTAGAATTCTTGCCAGCCTGGTGAAATGAGTAGATTTGCTAGGGTGTCCTGCTGTCTCTCTGCTTCTGAAGCAATGGTTGGTGTCTGGCTTATCCTCTGCTTCTTCTGAGGAACAGTTCAGCTTAATATTAAATTTAGTTTGTCAAATTATTCAGGCATGGGCTCCTAATAGCATAGATTAGTCGTATCAGCAGGTGGACTTCAAATCAAAAATGTAATAATTGATATCACATTGCCCAATCCAATCAACACAGGCTGACAGCATCTGCTTTACTCCGTGCTTTTGTATTGTGAATCAAATCTCCAAATTGAACCAGACCATTTCAAGGGGATGTATTAACACCCCTTGGATTTAGTAGCCTTTTGAGCTCTCACAAGATCCCTGGAGATAGAGAGCAATATTCATGCTTTTCAGGTAAATTTAGTTTGGTTTTCAAGTGAAAAAAGCCACTGGCTCGTGAATGCTGCTGTGGTTTTGTATAGAATGGATTGTAGTTCTCTGATTATTTCCTTGTGTTCCCTATGTTATTTTGTTATGTACACCACTTGTTTTCTGATTTCCTATGCCATTGTGAGCCCAAGGGGCCAGGATCATCTTTTGTAGTATTTTTACTATATTTACCCTAGTTGTTGCTGTGGTACAGCCAGTTGGTGAAATCCATCATATGATTCACGACATGAATGACTTACCTGAACTTGGCTGCTTGACTTCCAAACGCTTTTCAGAAAAGCTTACTCATTTGATTTGTCTGCTCACATATGTTACAATAAAGTACAAAGTAAAGAAAGGTGAAGAATGATTTGAATACAGAATTTGTGCAGCAGACAAGCTGGCACAGGACAAGTTCAGTTCAAAGTAAAACCTTTCTAAGGTGAGCTTTTTCTTTGATGATATAGTCTTTAATCTTGATGATGATTCAGCCAACTTTTTCTCTGAAGAAAGCTGATTTTGCACAGCTTAATACATTTATATCTTACATATTTGCAGAGATTTCCACTGGGAGATCTCAAAAAGCTTCTTTGATTTTTACTTTTGCCCCGTTATGGATTTGGCAAGCAGTACTATCGGTTCTATAGGTGGGAGGGCCGGAGGCTGAGCCAACAAAATGACCTGGCTGTAGCAGCTCAGCAAGTGTCTGACGTGAAGCTCCCTGGCCTTTTGCCTCACAGCTTAGTGCCTTAACCACAGATGTCATGTCTCAGTCTCAAAGATCAAAAGTAGACCTCAAGTTCTCACTTTTCCCAGCAACATCTTGGAAATACTCTCCTGTTCTGGCAAGGACAACTTCCCTATGACTTTTCTAGTTCCTGGAGAAGCAAGATATATGGGAAGTTGTGAAAAAGCAGAATATTTCTTTGCAACATTGCATCAGGTATTTATCTCTTGCTTAAAATATGGATCCACTTTCTCCTAGCAAAGTCATGAGGATGTTTCATTTTTCTCTCCTAATTTAGATGAATATGTATTTTCACTGCTATATATATATACATATGATGTGTATATATATGCTTGCTTTTCTGCCTACTACAGTAAGAGGTAATTGTGTAATAACAGAATGAAATTAATGGCTTTGGTTGTTCTCCAAATATCAGAGGGAATCAGAATAGTAGACTGACTATTTTTATTCTATGTTTCGTTACTAGATGAGTAAACTGGCATAGGGTATTCCCTTCTTTTAATTTCTAGGACTTTGACCTCCTTATGCAATGTTAAGACAAGGAAGGAAACCAGGTAAAATAGTAGGTGGAAATCTTAATTACTGGAGGGACAGCCTGAAGTCTATGGGTACCACTTTTGAGGAGCAAGAAATGAAATGTATTCACAGTTCTGTTAGTGATTTGTGTTGCTACAGAGCTATTGGAGTTTTCTGCGCCCTTGAATTTAAAGTTTTTCAGACTGAATACCAACATGGTAGGAAGTTGAGACCTTGGGGCCATCTGAAAGTCATCCCAGGAACTCCCTGGAGAATGAGTTTTAAATGAAAAGTCCTAAAGAGTTCCCACATTTGTTGTGTCCAGCAGAGAAAAAAATAACTGCGAACCACTAGGGCCACAGGGTGTTTGTTTTAAGGCTCTTTAAAACTTTTACAAGGAGGAAGTCCTGCTGAAATTCCTAGAATACTAATTAAAAAAAGTTTTGCAACAGGGTCAGCAAAACCCAGCCATGGCCTATTTAAAAGCAGTGACCGAACTTAGAGACCGGGGCTGGGTACGTGGGGGGCTAGACTACGGTTAGCAAGGCCGAAGGGAGAGCCTGGCCTCTCCCTGCCGATGCTGTCCGTACCCTGAAGGGTGATGATTGCTCCTAAGGTTTAGTGGAGACTTAAAGAGAGAGGACGGGAGAGTCAGCGCAGAGAGGTGAAAGGACGTGCCCAGGAGACAGGGCAGTATTCAGGTTTCCGACTTCCAGGTTAGTATCCGTTACTATGGTTTTTAGTACCAGACTCCTGTTTAACCTTTGCTTTCTGTGCTTAACATTTCTGCTAGGGCTATAACCCAGAGCAGAAACGTATAATCGGTAGCAGTTAGATGCCTAAATACCTTTGAGGACCTGAACACATCTATTTCCCAGATCACGTGGATACAGAATTCTAGTATCCATCCTCTTGGCGGCTGCCTGTGGCTGCCGGCGTTGTTGCCTTTCCCCCACTCCTGGAGCTCGACCTGGGCCCTGCCAAGACAGCACAAGTTTTCCTCTGCTCCCGTGGCTTTGGGCACAGCTCCGATAAGCAGACGTGAGCTTAGAGTGTGGGGAAGGCACTGACCAGGCAAAATGAAAAGGGCCAAATCTTGGAGGAGAGGCCGCTTGGTGCATCCTTCCTGAGGCCAGCAGGGCTCAGCCTCCCCAAGCTTGATTGCACCACATTGCTACTGTTGGCAAAGGCCTTACCTGGTGGGTGTCAAGTGGAAAGCTTATTTTATAACAGGCCTGGAACAAGAGCTACATGTGAGCGTTATCTCTAAAGCTTAACTCGCCCGTTCAGCACGGGCAGATTGCTTTTAAACCCCAAGAAAAAGTGAATAGCTGGGAAACTTGGTAAGAATATTCATTTGTTTTACAACCAAAGGTGCCTTTATCTTCTGATACTCAGATGTGAAAGTATATTTGTCTCCCACCAATGAAATATAATATTGATGTCACCTCCAAGAAATATGGTGTAATGTATTGCTTCTCTGTCTGTTTTGCACTTTATGTAAACATGCAAACACTAGTGACACCCCGCTATGATGGCAGCCAATAGACTAAGCACTTACCCTCGCTGCTGTTGTGTAACCACGGGCAATTTATCTAAGTCTCACCTCTCTTAAAACACTTTTATCAAAATTGGCGGTCAAACAGCACTGAACCATGGTGGCCTCAATCTTAAATGCTGTGGTGCAGATTTTAATTTGGGAAAGATTAATGCACTCTCAAGTGTTAATGCCACAGCTTTCTGTTATCTACATTGATGGGTGTCAGCTAATTTCTGCAGAAGGATTGTAAAGCAAACTGTGCATGTTGATGTTTCAGAAACCTAAGCTCCAGAATGGCTAGATAATAGAGAGGGGAATGGAACTATTTTCTCAAATTTCTTTTAAATTAGAAAATGTTTCCCCTGTCTTTCTGAAGCTGAGCTACCAAGTCAATTCCACTCAAGCTGATTCCTGAAGATATAGGGAATATTTCATTTAAAGGAGCAGTAAAAGTGTCAAAGGATACTTTATCAAGGTCGCTTTTAGATTGAAGATAACAGCCCATCTTATAACAAACATAGACCCCTGTAAGAAGCTTTGTAATTTCCAGTACTGTAGAAGTGCTTAGTCTCTGTCTCCATCATCTCTCCTGGATTTTTTTTTTCCCTTGTCTGGCCACGTACAGTGTCTTAATCACCACAAGCCTTTTTTTCATTTAATAAAATGATAATAGCTAGTTCAATTTGACTGGTTTATTTTTCAGCTGTGTGCAGTTTAGCAAACACAGCTGGAATTTGGTCTGTCTTTCTGAATAGATTTTCATAACTGTGGAAATGTGTAGAGATGATGCACAATAACTAGGATTTTTTTTCTGTACATGCTAATTTACACAGGAAGAGGAAGAAAATGCAATTAAGCTCATAAAACTTGCTCCAGCAATGATCCAGGTCAAGGGGCTAATAGTGAATTGCATGAGTAACAGTCACTCGCTCAGCTACTCTGAACAGTCTTGATAATATCATCCAAAATAGCCAATTATTTTGAGTGTTGTAGAGAGGTACTGTTGTTATTTAACAATTGTTTATATGGGAAAATAATAATGAAGGGTATTTGGTTAAAAAAAAAAGACTTCAAAGCGATTTGCTGCAATTCAGTTCAAAATAAACTATGTTCGTGCCAGAAGGCTGGAAGAGCAATGCTTTAAAGGAGAGAATCGCATATGATTTAACACTGATTTTATACGTTCAATTGTCATCACAGAGCTAGGGTGAAAGCATACTTGACCAGGATGAATTTCAAATCTCTCCTTTGTCAAGGACGGTTCTTTCTTTGCTTTAAATAGCAGCCAGGACTATTATATTCAAATTCAATTTACATGTTTTCTGTCCAGTTGTTTTCCTTCTCTGCTTTTGTGTGTGTACTTCAGACAGCTCTCGGTTTGCAGCCCCTTCTCCGAGGCTGTGAGCCGGTCTGGCAGGCTGGCTCGCGTCCTCAAACAGCACTGCCTAAATACATAAGCGCGATTTCCTCCTTCTCCATCTCCCCTGCTTCACTACGTGGTGTCTGTATTTGTCTTTGCTGCTTGTTCAGTTCTTTCCCATGTCTGTGATCAGAACTGTATGAGGTGAGTAAAAATATTGAGAAATTTTTTTATTATTTGTGGATTATTCTAGGATCTTAATTTCTTCAGTGTCTGGGCTTTTCAGCAAATTCATCCTTACGTCCTGTGCTTGGCAAGAGAGGACCATTGGCTCCATTTTCAAGCAGGAGCAGAGAAGGAAATAGTGTAATCAATGTGCCCACAGCAGAGCTAGGAATGGGATCCAGCTTGTCCCACTCCAGCCTATTTACTGCAAAACTTCCTCCTGTAAGACTGTGAACTTTCTAGTTCACTTGTAGCAAGGGATACAAGGATTGCACAGCTACTGGATGGGTAAGTAGGGAGATGGTAGACACACGTACTGGACAGGCGGGGTAAAGGAGGTGATCAAGGGATGTTTTCTCTTGCCAGCGTTACCAGACAAGCTGTGCAAGATCAGTGTTCGCTTTGTCTCTGGACTCTGAATTCAGTATTTTCTGACTTTAAAAATTATTTTAGTGTACGTTTCTAGGCTTTGTGAATTTTTACATGTGTGACTGCTTCTGATCCTGCATATTTTCAATTTAATTCCACAGTAAGAAAATTTTATATTTTGGAAATTACCACCTTTTTAGTTGTGGTTTAAATAATTCTCTTGAAAAGACAACTTTTTACAAGTATTTAATCACATGATTTGACTATATTTGTTTCATATTATTAATTAATGATGCAAAATACAGATTAAAAGTTGGTCTTCTGCCGCTTCATTTTTCTTCATCAAGTTCTGATGGAGTAAAAGGTCATTGTCAACCTTCCAATAAGGATGTTTTGTGCCATGGCTTGATGAATGGGAATATTTAATAAGCTGTTGACTAACAAACAACTGAAAAGGGCTAAATGTCAAGATTGTTCACCTTGAAATAGGCATGTTGGTTATTGGGGAATTCAGATATCTATATTCATTCTTCACATAAAGGAAGGATATTTTGAAGCTTGGTAATAACTTTAGAATTTTATTTCTTCTTCTAATATAATTGTTCCATCTTGGCTCCTAGGCAGTAATGTTAAGGTAGCAGGGGATTTACCTCTCCTTCCCTCTGCCTCGCAGCCTTGGGCCTGGAATTCATGCCATGCAGCAACAGACTTCAACACGCTGAATCTGTTTGGACTCTGAACTCATTGACCAGCAGAGGTTATTTAGAGCTTCTTACAACATGTCTACATTGAGCAGTCCTTTTTGGTTTGAGAGCCAGAACAGCCCAGCCATGGCAGAAGGGTTAAATTAACCTGCCTAGACCTTTGTTCAAGCTAGGGCTATGCACGCTAGACTGTTTTAGACTAGTTGCGATCTGTTTACGCTGCCTCACAGTTTGCAGAATAGGCGTCCTCCAAACACCAGAGTGCAAGCTCTCTTGCCAGGGAGCCTCTCCGAGGGCTTGTGCGCTGGAGTCTGTTACGATGCAGATGTCGTCTAGCTGGTCATGGTCTAGCACTCGAGAGAGAAATGGTGATCTGCAGCTCTGGTGATTGAGTCGTTTTGTCTTTAGCATTTGGAAAATCTTATTTTGGAATCTCAAGTTTTTGAGTTCTTAAAAGACATTTGAGAGTTTTCAAGTAAATTAGGCTAAATTGTTCTCCTGGAGGCATAAGGATAAACCCAGAGAAACGCTGCAGAGTGTAAGTGGAATTGCCTTGGATTGCTACTGCTGTGATCTAAAAAGAATATGGGCCACTCTGGAATACATCGCTACTGATAACGAACCAGCTACAGCAATTCTCGATATCGTTCTTGGATTTGCCAGGCACTTGGTGCAACTCTAACTTGCATGTTAAAAACAAACAGTACACTTTCTGGAGAAAAATACATCATGGCCTTCAAAATGGTATGGATTTTGGGAATTTGGGGCATGTTTCTAAAAGGTCTGTTCTAACAGTGTGTGTTTTCATAGCTGTGTTTGCACTTTGAAACAAACTCTTCTGCTACTGTGTTGCAGTTGTTTCAAATATGCTGGAATAGCTTGTTATAAAATTCTGATTGAATTTAAAGCGTGTGTGTGTGGTTAGGGAGGCATCTGTTAATTGTTCATGAAATTAATTGAATGGTGACCATCTAGTTGATTTTTCGTAGGATTTATTCCTAGATGCTGTAATTGCTAGGTTTTTTCTAGAGGTATCCTGCCAGTAGGTTATTCTTAAAAAGAAAAAATCCTTTCCACCTATCCCCTGTTATCCTGCACTCTCGTGTTGAATATGCAGTTTTAAAAATGGGATTGTAGCAACTCTTCATATCAAAGTAAAATGCTTGTTTTTCGCACTGGAATTACAGAGTGTAACATAATTGGGCTCACTGAAATGAATTCAGCATCTCTTAGAGAACAAAATCACTGAGCCTACAGACTAAATTTAACAGCCTAATAGAAATATGCAGGTGAAGGTACAATTAATTTTAATTACTAGACTATACATTGTTAGTTGCACAGCCATGAGTAAAATTAAAATGGCAATCACAATTAGAAAATTGCAACCTCATTGTGCAACAAATTAGTCACAAATTAAAAGTCCAGGAACTATTATACATCTACCTTATTGCTTTATGACCGTTATTGCCCTGATATGGATTTTATTTCTTTAAAGTCTTGTCCACCTCTTTACACCTTATCTTTGTTTAGGATCTCTGGCTCCTTCGCACATTGTGAATTTATTAGAAGAAACGATATAAGCTAGAAGAATACGTCTTGCCCGTTCACTCTTAACAAACTTGTATGGGGCCCCATCCTGCTCACGGAGCGAGGTTTGTCACACGGTTATTTCAGTGAAGTTTCCAGAGCCAAGGAAATAGTGTTCGGGGGTAATTGCTGAGGTCTGGGTGTGATGTAACCCTTTTAGAAGAGGTCAGGCCAGTTAAAGAGGGGAATCTAGAGGGAATCCGCACTGGCGTAAGTTGGACTTTCTCTTATCCCGCCCCTCTGGCTGCGCGTACCGACTGCCTGCCCTGAGTGCTTTAGCTACCGGAGCGGTTGCTGGTACGGCCCCCAGTTTTAACTGCTCTCCACACTGATTTACGCAGGGGGGGGGGGGGCTTACAAAACGTCCCGTCCCGGAGGCCTTGGCACCTGAGCAAGGCAGGTAGCTAAGAAGGCAGAAGGGGGGTGATGGTCTGAGCTACCGTTGAGGTTGCCCTGAGACGGATGTTGGTGAGCTGAAGGGGTGGTGACAAGCTGCTAAAACGCAGCACGCGAAAACGCTGCTGCTGTTGGGCGCCACAGTGTCTGCCTGCTCGCTCGCTGAGCCTGCACCTGGCACCAGCTGCTCGTCTGCCCGGCCCCTCTTCTGCTATTCGGTAATCTGAGATTAACAGCGCTACCGCTGTCTTCATTGTACCTTGTGAACTTTGCAGCGAGACCCCCAATTTACGGGTAATACAGGGCCTGCTCTAGGTTGTACGAGATGTGATGAAGGCGCTCAGCCAAAACTGAGGAGCCGTGGCAAAGGCTAAAGTAAGTCAGCCCTAAAATTACCTGCTCTGCCCGAGTTGCAGCTGAGGACCAAGAAAGACAAACTCATATGGCAGCATCTGATTTATGTGCTCTGCATTTAGTCCAGTCCTTCCAGCTCTCCTGAGGGAGGCCAAGCAAGAGAATTGCATATATTATGGTTGGGAAGAGCAGTATGTAGCAAGATAATTAATCAGAGTTTTGGGGGAGGAGAGCTAGGGAAGTGGTTCAAGAGCAAACCAGCAAACCCCAGGGCGGTATCCTTCTCGGTTCGGTCTCGGTTCTCTAAGGCCGTTTCTAAAATCGCTGACTCCTAGGCCAGCTAGCGTAAGCCTCAGCAGGGGTTTTTGCAGTGCTCAGAGAGCTGCAGCTCTGTTTCATGTATGCAGCTGAGCAGCTATCGGAGGGTAATGATGTTTAGTCACTACCAATTGGGACTGTATTTTAATTGATGACCCAGAGGTGAAAGTCTTTATATTCCATTACCTACCATTGCCAGTATTTTTCTTCTTCTATAATCCTCTTTGCTGTTAAGTGAATACTTTAATAAAGGAGAATTAGAGTGGGACTGAAGACATGCAGCTGTTTTGGGGAGAGAAAAGATATGTTAAATCCCTAGTTACCTGTCTCTATATAGGGCCCAACAGGAATGTGTTAGTAGAGTAATCCCAAATTCAGCTATCTACTATTAAAACAGAACCAAAATATAAAAATCAGTGGAACGACTTATTTCCTTGTTTTTAACTGCTTATCGCTGTTTGTAAATTTACATATAACTTTTCTTCTAGATTACCTTGTTCTCCTATTCCTAACTACTAGGATTTCCTTTTATACCAAGCAAAACTTATCTTTTCTTAATCAAATACTGAAACCTCCCTCACGTAGTGCTGGGAGGGAGCAGAACCTGTCATTTACTGTACATTTAGGCAGCTCCTAGCACCTGATTGCAAGGCAGGGCTTACCTCGGCGTACAGGCCCAGCAAAACTGATAGTGTGATCATTGGGTGACTCGTAAGAATTTCTCTTACAGGTCCAAAACTTTCTTGTCAGCAGTTTTCCTAGTCAGAACTAGGAAACCTCTTTAAGCTTTGGAGTTTCTTGATGGGTTACTAAGAATGATTTTTTTCTCTTGAAAATGTGGAGACAAAAAAATGGAATCTCAATTTTAGCATGTATTTAGACATGTTCTGTATGGTTTGTATTTCGAATGATTTCTGTAGCACTGAATATATAAGATGAGGGAAATATGTACAGATACAACATTAAATGAATACCAAGCAGTGGTATGTTCTTTACTGGGAAAAATGTATACGTCGTCCTTTCAGCAGGACGCTCAGTAGTCTTAATACTATTAAGATTAAGAGCATTAGCACAAATATATCCTTTACAACTTTTAATTTCCAAAGAAAGCTAGGATCTCAGTTTCTGAATCCGTAAAATGGAGTTAAGGGCAAGTCAGAATGACATGCTCATAGTTATGTGGCAACTTTGCAAGAAGAACAGGCATATTCTCCTGGTTTCTTAATTCACTGAGGCACAGTGCTGTTGAGTCTATTCTCTGTCTAAGCGTTATGTATCTCCTTATTTGGTGCTGAAAGCGCTTGGCATGTGGTATTTTTCTCAGTTACACTCTTCACATGTTGAATATTTTAGGAATGGTGTTGTAGGAATTGTGATGAACTTGTCTAGAGGAAAATGTTGATGTAAGGAATTATTTGCTTTATTTTCCTTCTGTTCTTTTCTGGTAAGAAATTGGCCTTGGCCATGAGTCTGAAGGTTTTTGGTGTTGAAATGCATGGAAGACCTGCAATACAAATATCTTGTGATTTGGGTCAATAACTTTGCATTAATATTTGCTGTTAGTAATAAGTGGGTAGAGTCTCATGGGAAAGCTGCAAAAATGGAAATGTCTCCTTGTAGACGTGTGTTCATGAAACCAGGGTCTGCAGCTGACAGAGCAATTGGAGAAGTGTCTCTAAGCTTTACTGTTGGAGCCCTGAAACTCAATGCGACTTTTGAAATCCTTGGCTTGCCAGTGAGGAGGGGGAACTTGGGTCTCAAACTTCTTTTGAATCTCATAAATATTGTGAATCTGTTATTTAACCACTGGATTTAAACCATAATAAATGTAAGCATGATTCTTCAGGTATTGCGGAGAAGAATCCTCATGTAAAGTTCAAGGTAGCCCTTCACTTAATCCAAGTGAAGGTTTACAAACTGCTTAATTTCCTCTACAAAGAACTAATTACAAATCTACATAATAAATTCTTTTCTTTTCCTGTAGCCTAACAGAACTCAACAGAAAACATGAGTTTGAGCGTGTAGCTTTGAAATTAACTAAGCAATGTAACAGAATTAAAAAAAAAATAACCCTAGGAAACCTTCATCGCTGATTTTGTTTTATATTGTTATAGAGCTCACGCTCCAGTGACTTCCTTTCATCTAGTCGTTGGGCTGAAGAAATAACACGACAAAGGAAACCTCTTGAGTACCTGATGTATATGGTAAATGGTCATTTCAGAGACCAGGCACTACGGGCCTCAAACCGAGAGTTTAATTTAATTGGCTGAAATTAAAAAAACATTCATGCCTCATGAAATTATAACCTTTACCCCTTGTGTGTCAGCTACATCTGACACTAGCCTTGTTGTTTGGAGATGAAATCCCTCCCCTATTTAAATGGAAGCTCCTATGGGACGTACATAGGCCTTACAAACAGGAGAGGCAAGTGGCTCTGATAGCTACACCGCTACTCCAATCGCGGTTATCTTCGGCAGTGTTTCCTTTAGAAGTTTGTGTGCCTGTTTGTTTTTGTCTTTGCCACAACATTCTTTTGAAAATCATATTTGTTTGTTTTCAGTATGCACATTTTTGTTTCAAAATTTGCATTTTCACAAAATAAAAGTGATAAAGCTGCAGATTTACGTATTTCCTGTTGAGAAATTGGGAACTGAGGGTCAACGTCTAGCTTGGCTGGTGATCTGCCTTGTGTCATTGGGACTCTGTACATGATCGTGTGTGTGTGCGCGTTTTTTTCCTGCTGTTTTGTCTGTCACGTTGCTTTGCATCACAAAGTGCAAGAAAATTTTTTTAGTTTTATCTTTTTTCTGGAAGACTGTTCAGCCCTGAAGACAGGCGTAACCCAAGCTTCTTTTGAGACTGAGGCTCTTACAGTAATGCCAGAGAAAAAGGATTTTTAATACCATGTGTCACGAGGTACAGATGGGATATCTCTAATGTTTTGGGGTGGGGTTTTCAAAGAGGCTGCAGAGAGGCAGTACATGGTTTCTACTGGCTTTCAAAGGGATTTGGGGGCTGCAATCTTTATATTCCTTTGGAGGAATCCCGGTGTTATAAATACGCCTATCGTATTTGAGTATGACATATTTGGTAGTGTGATAAAGCCACCGCAAGCTTGTAGAGTCGCCTTAGCTCCTCAGCAGGAGGTCTACTTACAGAGATGCCCTAGTTCTAATGACCGTTTGCTCTAGATTTTAGGTGCGATAAAAAGTTCTTAAAAAAGGTCATGGAAATGATTTGGGATCAGACGTACCTTTTATATGTAAAGGTCAAGGCCATTTCTACCAGAGAAAGGATGAATAAGAAGCGAATAGGCAAATGAACATAAAATACAGGGGAAATGTTGGGAACTTCTTTTTCACCTTTTCTCATAATAAGAGAATGAGGTGATGTTCAATGAAAGAAAAGAAAGTTATCACATAACTGTGCGTTGCAGGAATCTTCTTTGCCAGTTATCCACTGGCACTCCTTGCTGCAGGATGTCACCGACATTAGTTCAGTAGGGTTCAGAAGATGCTGAGCATTTACAATGACGAAAGGAATACTCAGAAAGCGAATAGTACATCGCTTTGACAGGAGAGTTTCCAAAGAGATAAAACTTTGATGTCACGGCAGATTGTCTTCCTCTGCCTGGCTGCTCCTTTTTCTGAAGCAGTAGGATTCAAAAAAAGGCTGCTTCAGCTCCCAGGATCACGAAGTACTTGTATTCTTGGTTTTGCCTAGTAAGGCAGGGGGCTTTGAGATCCCAGGTATTTCAACTTCCTGTCAGCATAGTACCAAAGTAATAAAACACTGATGGTTTAGCAGTTTCCTAACAATATATATGCGTCACCATGAATGTGAGTACCTCTACAAATTAACCCCCACATCTGTAAGCTTATTGTCAAGAACAGGTTTTCTTCATGCGCTGCAGCGCTACATCTCTTTCATGCATCTCATAAATAGGAAGCACAAAATAAGAAATTATGAAAATGTGAAATTATGAAAGCATTATATGATGCAACAGGACTTTTCAAATCCTGAATTCTGGTTAGAATTGCTTCTCCCCAGTGTCAGTCTGACACAACACGTACTGCCAAAAGCACACATTTATGACTCAAACGTTGTCTGTGTGTTTTCCTCTGGAAAATTCCGAAAATGCAGCAAATCCGTCCCAGAGGTCTTGCCAGTTCAGGGCTGGTCTCTGATACCTCAGAGGGGCCAATATGTTTCAATGCAACTATTGCTCTGCAGGTAGGACGGAATCAAAATATGGTTTTAGATGGAATCTAGGGCATTCCTAGTCTGTGCATAGTGATGCTCTCTGTGAGCATCTGCAAGATTTTCTGCAAGAGATTCTGGTCAAAATGTTGATTTTTCTGGTCATGGGAACAGGGAGGAGGTCGGACAGTCATCAGCACTGGAGATATACAAGGGGCATGGAAAGGGAAGGAAAAATTTGAGGGGCAAAGCATGCCTCCTTCCATCTCCTCACCGCAACTCACTGGGGTGCTCGGTGGAACTTGTCCAAGGACTTTCCAGTGACTTTGAATTAAGCTCAGCTCTGTTTCTACATAAACAAACTTGACCAAAGTGGAGAGTGTGTGTCAGTGTGTCTTCTTGAAAGTGATATGTTTATAGGTGCAAGTCTCATTAATGACAAGCAATGTTAATGGGCAGTTTTTAATGCCTCGGAGTGAGGAAGTGAGTGGGACTTGTTGACTAACAGTCAGTAAATGGATTTTCCCTCAAAAACAAGAATAAAAGTCCCTTCCCAGTTTGCTTCTAAACAAAGAGCCCTAAACAACCTCCTCTCCTGTGTGAGTCCTTATAATGATAGAAGAATAAAATGCTGTGCTGGAACATTTGGAGTCGTGGGGCTTTTAGCTTCTCCAGGGAGTGGGGCATTGCTATCTGCAGATTGAATCAATCATCTGCCTCGGAAGTGTGATGGCGAAAGAACCCATACACGATAACAAAGCGACACATCAAGGGAAGAGCCTTTACTTCTTTGAACATAGATAAGATGGCTTTTTAAAAAGCGAGCAGGCACAGAGCAACTGCAGCCTCACCCAGTAGCAGGTTTAATCCTCTTGCTCAAGATTGGTAGCAGATTTGGCAGGTAGGAGGATGGGGTAAGTCTCTTCTTGTTATCTGAGAGTAGGACAAAGCTATTACAAGTAAGGCAGCAAGAGAATTCTTGCTTGATAATAGAGTTAAGGGGAGCTAAAGGATAAACTCTTTTTTTATTGGGGAGAGTAATAAGATTGTCTGGGGCTAACTTTAGTGAAACTTTTTATTCTGTCCCTGACCTGTCATCGAGTATCTTGTGCACAGTACTGCAAAGAACACTGCTATGTTAACTCAGCTATGTTAACTCAGCTATGTTCACGAGGATGTTGTGCAGGGCAGAGGAGGCCTAACCAGTTTTGTTTGCTTCAAAGCAGTGGTTCATCTCTCTGTGTCTCCCTTTCTAGAAAATAGCTTTTGAGCAGCAACTTACGGAGCTGATTTAGGGATGATTTTTGTCTACAGGCCCGTGCTTTCCTACCTTTGGGGGCTGCCGTACTTTCTCTTGGAGGTCTGAAAGTGCAAAGAAAATCACTTCATGTGTAGAGATGTCACATTTGTGACATGGATTTCTACCGTTTAAGCTATGAAGTCCTCAGAGAGTTCTGTAACAGATTTTTATAGCCACTAATCCCAGCCACCAGAGGGAAACACAACCATATGCATTAACATAGCGTGTCACGTGCACTTTCTCTACATGTGCAAAGTCTTATTGGATATCGGAGGTATCGGGTGGAAGGGTCTGCTGTGGGGTTGCCTTTCGTAAAGTCCCACCTAGCTGCCATCGTGGAGGTTGCTTGAGCCTAAGTAGACTCTCTCGTCTTTCCTTTCATAGGAAGACAAGGGTTTTCATGGTTGGAAGAATGGCGTAAAGGCTTTGATCATGCCTCTGCTAAGCTTGCATAAAGCATAAAGGCGTGTGTGTTCAGACTGTGTTGAAATATCTCCAGGTATAATTTGTGTAGCACCTATTCTGCACCTTGTAATTATTTGTCACTACTGTCTGTGGTCAAAACAGGAGTGGTGTAAAAAGTGGTGTTGCCAAAAACACTCTGAAAAGGAAACTATCTACAATGTCACAGAAGGCTTTGCCTTCTACCATCTGCTTTCTCATCATTTCAGTTGTGAAGTAGGCAACAGGTTCAATAACCAAGCAAACATTGGCATGCTCTGAACAAACTGACCTCCTTCTTCTTCCTAACCTACCTTTTCCTAAGCTGCCCAGCCATGTATGTCCCACATGAGAAGTCTGTGATCTTGAAAGCTTCTTTAACTTACTCAGTTCAGCTTTGTGTGTTCATCCTGGTAGGACATCAGTGTATACTACTGCTGCAGCCTTTACCTCCACTTAGACTCTGCTTGAGGGCCTGGACTTGTATGCAAATTAAATACAGCTCTGTGGCCGGATGAGGTAGTGTTGTCCTTGATTTGTACATGGGACATGTCTGTACCACCTATCTGGGCAGCTTGATCGCAAAAACTGCTAGTAACAAACCATCCAATGACATAATTCCATTCTCCCCAAGTCACAGGTCCATTTTTCTCTTATTATTTGTAGCATTCATTTCCAGAAATATGGAGTTTCCTATTGCCAAAAATAGCTGTAAAATCCAGTTTTCTTCTCAGCACCATCTCAGCATGTCTGGTGCTCATCGCACTCTGTCATCCAGCAGCCTTTCCTGGGCTGAGGTAGAAGGCTGCCTGATGAGGCAGGTAACGACAGCGGTTGTAAAGTTGCTGCCATCCCTTGGTGATCTGGCCGGTAGTAGGGAGAACAACAGGGGATGCAGACGTTTGCTTGAACCGGTAGTGTTGCGTCAAGGGGGGAGGAAGGAAAGGAGATGCTTCTCCAGCCCGGAGTCCCTGGGGCACTGCAACATGGCCTGCTTTTGGTAGAGACTCCCTGCGCATCTCCTGTGCCTGTGTGGGATGTCTGCATAAAAAAGCTGGTAACACAGGTCCAGGGTGGTGTCCACCAAGGACATGAGCCAATCCTCCCCCAAAAAGGGAGGAACATGGCGACAAGTGCAGCTTTCTCTTGGCGCTGCAAGGCAGGGCAAGGGATGGTCCTTCAGTTCTGGAAAATAAAATCCCAGAAGTGGAAAGAGAAAGCAGTGTCATTGCACGTTTTGCCTTTAAGGCAAGCTTCCTGGGGTGTGTGTGGGGGGGAAAATGGGTCTGCATGATGAGCATGAGTTTTGGAGTGACCGATTCCTTTAAAGCGCTCGCAGCAAAATGCCCTCCTCCATCCCCACAGCCCTCTTCTCCCGCCACCCTAGTCCTATTCCCTCCTCCTCCTCCCCCTACACACAACTATTTAATTTTGCTCTGGCATGAAATAATAGAGTGCTGTGTATCTATTACAGATGTAAAGAGATTTAGACTGCCACAGGTTTCAGTAGCACATTCAAAGCCCTAACAAAGCTGGGTATAATAGACTCTCCCTGCCATTATCCATTCAGCAAGTGTAATAAATGACTCGGCCGCAGCCTGCCATATACCACCCGGCCCAGATAACAGCTGAAAGGAGAAAATTAAATTTTGCTTTTGTTGAAACATTATGATTTATGTATTTGTAATATAGGCTGCGGTGGGCAATTGGGAAAAAAAAAAGATTGCTGAATATACTTCAGGGTTACTGATTGTACCACAGGCCACTTAGAGTACTAGAAATGCTGTTCTTCTCTGTGTGTTCTTTAATAATAATAAAATCATACAAATTCACATTAACCTTTTTGCTCATGTTGATTTTATTTATATATTTATTTAATTTTTTGCTTCCAAATCATAAGCTTTGGCCGTTTGCCTTCAGCCTCGTGAAAAATAACAGAATGATGGTTTATGGAGACAAGTACCTATGCATGTAAAAATGATGGATGTAGGTCAAAAAATCTATATATCATTTTTAGTGTTTTTATAATAATTTTCTTTAAATGGGGTGGTTCCCCCCTTCCCCTTTGCCTTTCCTCCACTGCTGTCTTTAGACTTGATGACAAGATATTCTGATATCCTCATCCTTGCAATATCTAGACCTATAAAAATAATTAACTTCTCCCACCTTAGAAATATAGAGACAGAAACAGGAGTGCTTCACCCTGTAATTTATAATATTGCAGCACCGTCCCTTAATGTTGTAATCAGGCCTGCAAAGTCTTATCGTGTTGTAGAATATAATGAACTTACTTATTCATTTCAACATCACATTTCATCTTAGTTGTTCTCCACATTACTTGCTTGTCCCTCCCCTTTTCTGGAACACTAGAAAGAACACAGAAGTTTCTCCCTTTTTCTCTTTCTTTACCTCTCTCAGCTCTGGGATTAAGCTGAGTCAACAGACCCATCAGGGAGGCTCGAGGTCCATTTGCATGGATTCCCTAGGAATTTAAGCGTGGATAGTTTTAAATATTTGTATGATTTTTTCTTTTTAAAAATTTATTAAATCTATTTGCATGGCTAATACAAACAAGTTCAAACCCAGCAAAACCAATTCATCGGACAAAGTCTTGACTAGACATAGAGAGACAGCTGTAGAACTGGAACCAGAGGATGCTCTGTGGTCCCCACACAACTCTCGGTGAGTGCATGGCCTTGTTGCTGTGAGTTTTGGTGTCTCAGTGCGAAGAAATGTTGCCACGAGCTCTAAGTGGCTATAAGAGGGATAATTTCTACCTTCCCTTTGGCTGGTCAATGGAAATGGGAGTCCTGGATCTCTCTTTCTCTAAGAAGTGGATCCCAGCAATCTCGTTGGTCTGATAAATGACCCTCATCCTTGTGTCAGCCCGTATTTAATGTGGGGCTCATACAGTAATGGCTTATCCAATAGTGACATTTCTGACTTTTCTTGAGGAATATACTCTCTTCTGCCTCTCTCCCATCAGTCCTCCACTTACAGCCACAAAAATCTGTTGGTCCCAGGCTATTTCCTACCCTTACTCAAGGCCTGAATGCCTCACTGATGGCACCTTTCCAGTGGATACCACCTCACTGGAGTACTCTGGGAGTAATGCTCTAAATACCAAACACTCGGCAATATCCCACGAGCATTTGGAGGAGGCCAAAACAGCTCTCCAAGTCTAGCCATCTAGCATGACCTGCCAAGCTGGCATCACCAGTCCAGAGCAGCTGTGCATCCCCTGCTAGATGGGGCTGGGGTCTGAGGCTGCCGCCTCTCGTCCTCGCTGCTGCACAGGAGGACCTCACGGGTATGCTGTGGGCATGCTCACTCCCCCAAGAACAACAGCCAAAGCCTACTGGAGAGTGGGTGTTTCCAGATCTTGCCTCTTACACTACAATATTTCAGAGCCTGGCACAAGCCTCTGGCATGATGGCTGGCAAAATTTTAAAATGTTAAAAGTGCAGACTTATAAAGGTCTACTCACCAACACAAATACAGTTTATTTATTTATTTTTTTTAATCCTGGGTGCATGGGGATAAGTATTTAAAAAGGAGTGTTAGACTTACTGAACCCCAGACTGGCTGACTTATATGTGCTGGAAGTTTGGGTGGATAGAGGATGTTTTACAGCCAGCTCATCTCTTGATCGAGTATTCTGCTAATGTACCCTGACAGATATTTTGTAAAGCAACATTCAGTCTATTTATTGACCCCCTGCCCTCCAATGCATACATACAGCAGAGCACTCCAGCGTATATTTAATGCTGAAACATTTGTAAGTACTGTATATCCTATGATCTATTGGACTAATGAAAAAGGAGGTTTATCACTGCAGTCCAGTGTAAATCTGTGGATAACCTTACTGTACAGCCAATTTATTCCTTTAACAGGTTTATTCCTTTATCAGGTGTTTGTAGAAGGTTTCACCATAAGTACAGCAGAGACATAATTTGCTGTGGGGCAGATTTATTTGTTTCACAGGGTTATTATTTTAACAGTCTGATAATCACTATGAGTATGTTTCACCATTTGGTATTTCTGTGTGTATACGCGAATGTGTGTTTATTCATTCCATGAACAGGTTCATTTCCTTATCAGCTATTCATTTTAAAGAGTTTTATTACATATGCAGAGTGTGTAGGGTACTAGAGTGCAGTAATTTTATTAAGAGATTTATTTAGTGTCAGATATTCATTTAACTGGGGTTCACTGTAACACAATCATACGCTTTCACCTGGCCAATTTTCTTTGTATCTTGCTGTTTGTTATAAACAATGTTTTCCCTGCACTGCAGCCTCCAATTCAGTTTTTTTCCCCTACTTTTTACAGGGAACTCCCCCATTCTCCGACCTCTTTCATTTATTTTATTCCTCATCACCATCTTTTTTCTCTTCTGTCTTAGTGTCTGAGTGGAAGGGAATCTTGTTTGCAAGCTCATGTAAAGTGTTTCTTAAAATAGGCTTTAAGATTCTTTTAAAAGGTTTTGGAGGTTTCGGAAACGTCCTTTGAATGCTACTTGGGAATCGCTGAAGTCCTAGCGCACACAGTCAGTGACTGGTTTCAGAAAAGTGGAAGGAGGAAGGCAATCCTGAAACAAGACTCTAGTTTACTCAGAAACTATTTGGCTCCACTGTTTTGCTATTATCTAGTCTTTTTTATGTTGTGGGGGTAGTAATTCCAGAAAAGAGCAGGAAAAAAAATGTTCATAAACTGTAAGAGATGTCTGTATTTAACTTAGCATAAAACAAAGTGCTAAAATAGGGAAAGAAATCCAGAGCTTGATCACTGAGTCCAATGCTAGAGCAGAACAGATGGTCTTCTAATCTTCCTGAAGTAGAGGTGAATTCAAGCGTATCAAAGATCCTTCCAGAACTATTGCTGTAGAAAGCTAGGAAACCAATTTCCAGGGGTTTTGACAACTTCAAAAGACAGCGTGTTGCACAAGGTGCGCAGCCAGCAACTGGGTCCTGGGCTGCGACCCCAGGCTGTTCTGTGGACTGAGACTCCTCCTGCAACCTCCTTCTCCCTCAGGTGGTTTGCGGAGCCAAAGTTACCTGACGGTGGGGTTAACTGACGGTGGGGTTAGTGTGGTCGCTTTTTTGGGGTGGTGTGGACCACAGTAACTCTCCTTCCTCAATTACTTCAGCCTGATGGGCCATTCGAGGCTTGGGTTTACCTTTCTGGCCCTGCAGCTGTCCGTGGAAAAGAGCGTTGTGGAAAAAAAACCCCAAGTCCTCTCCTTGCTGCTCAGAAATGCCTGGTGTTCAGGGAGGCAGCGGGAGGTGACACCGCACATCACAGGCAGCCGTGCTGCATGAGAAGGGATCTAGCTAGACGCACATTTGCAGGGAAAATAGTCGCTTTACTTCGAATTACCTTCATGTAACGGTTAGAAGCTCTGTAATGTGTTTTCTGGTCCAAAGTACTCAAGCATCGGTGGAAAAGTCTGAGTTCAGTTGGCGTTTGATCAGCTCCTTAACTCCCGCGGGGTACTTCAGTAACTGGCCAGCATCAGAAACAAAACTGGGAGCTTTTTTATAGCAGTGGTAGCTGTCTTTTGAATGCTTATTTGTCTAATATCTTGTAGAATAGATTATGATTGTCATTTGGATCAAAAAGCTCAGAAATATTTTAACCAGCAGTAGAGTCAATGAGATAACATTTAATGTTAAGTTAAGGGTAATATAAAATCTTGTGCAATGAAAAAAAAAATCATACAGTCATCTAAATTTAGACTCCCAAGTCCATATTTAATGGCTACTGGAGATGTAAACGTTTGAGAATTTCTGAGCATCTAAGAGTTATATGAACTGCAATGCTTGGGCCCTTTGTTTGGGGACACTAAAATTTTTGTTTGCTATCAGTGAAGACAGCAGTCCAAGCTTTCAGATGTTGTATCAAAATTACGTCTATATTTAACCGCCTAGATGTAACTGAGCTCATGTTTATGTTGATTTCACTAAGCAATCTGTTTTTTAGTTCCCCTGTAGTTTTTAGTGTTTGTATCATCTCCTAGTACTTTGCTGCTATTATTTTTCCATCTTACTAACCCTTTAGTGTGAGTGTTTTCTAAGCCAACTTTTCCTCAAATTGCCTTGAAACTTTTTCAAGTAGAGAGCAAACTATTAACCATTGCAGTATTTCATTCTAATAGAAGACCAATATAACTTGAACTGTGTTATCAATACAAGATCAAAACTATTGATGAAGACACAAAAGTAAATCAACATTTGTCTATAAACAGAACAGTCCATTTACCAGATGCAATTATACAATTTAAGTGTTCAACTAGAACATCACTTAGCATTGTCTCCTCTTGCTGATTTTTATACACTCAAACGTCCAGCAATTTAGTGGGAATAGCAAAATAACTTTCTAAAATTCGTTTGCAATGACAGTATTTATTTCTCAGATGGAGTAAGGAGTACATGTTAGGACTGATTAGAATAGAAGAACTCAATTTCACAGAAGTTTTTTGAATTTTTTTTTTTTGTTTTGTCTTGGAACAAACCAGTCCTCCAAACATTTTCACAAAGTAGAGCTGTGTTAAAGTGCCAGATGTACACTGAAAAGAGGTAAGTTTTGTTTTGGTTCATCTTTAAGGTACTCAGAGAATCCATCCAGGGTCTCTGAAACCTTTCTCTTGATAATATCCTTGCAATCAACATTTAACTACAAAGCATTTTCACTGTAACAAAAATGCATTTTCAAAAGAAAGAATGTTTAACTGAAAATGTTCTTAAGAACTCTAATCTGAATGAAACTACCCATCAGTTTACTCTTCACTGACTCATTAGTATGGTATTAAATTTATGACTACACTGAAAAAAAAAATCAGCTATGGGTAATTGAACCCCTATTGTAAAGAACTGTGTTAAAATGTACTTAGTTATGCTCAAGGCTAATGTTATTTGTTAAATCTCCTAAGAGAGAATTAGCAGTTGAAGTTTTGTTTTCATAGCATAAAGTATTATTTTTGAGACCTCCTGGGAGAGTCTGTGTGAGAAGTTTGTTCCTCATTGGGTAAATAGCACCATTAAGGAGGAGGCAAAAATGGGACAGGGGATGTGCAGGTGGAACTTGGGCTGACACTAAAGGCTCTCCTGGGAGATGTTTGCTGGCTGCAAGATGTTTGTGACTTTTTGAATAAAAGACTGAGTCCAAAGATGGTGTTTAATCTGCAGTTTGAGCTACAGAAATTTATTTTTTATACAGAATAAATGCAATTTGTATTCAGGTGGTGTTAGCTCAGACAGAAGCTTTCATAAACTTTCAAATCTTTTCAGCACATGGAGTCAGAGGAAAAGTCCTGCATTGTGTTGGGCATAAAATACCACATCCTACCTGTTCCTGGCAATGAAATAGCCCTGATTCTATCCATAATTTGAAGGAAAACTACCTAGGAATCCCTGGTCCTGTGGGAACAAGCCAGGGATCCACAGCCAGATAGTTACGCTCACATCCAGTTTGAAACCTCTGCTCTAGTTGCTGGGGCATTGGGAAGAGTAACCCGTTTCTGCCTCTGCTCTTCACACAGGAACTCAGATGATACCCATTAATGCTGACTGTGAATAGATATTTCTTCTTACCCTAGCAGAAATGCCCTGATTTAAGGCCAGCTGCAACAGCTGCTCATTTTCAAGGTTTAATGAAACCAGAATGCACCTGCCTACTATGTAATGACTCCCTTTCAAGCAGGGACCAGAAAATGTTGAGATAAACGGATGAGAGGACAAACCGGCAAATCTGAGAACTTGACAAAAATCCCACCATATAAAGTAGAGGGTTTTCACGCAGGCTGCATATTTCACACTGCAAACCTATGGCATTGCAATGGCCCACTGAATTCTTTATCCTTGTTCAGAATGCATATATATATATTTTACGTGTGTATATATATATATATATGTATGTATGTGTGTAGAGAGAGAGATATATATGTATGTACATGTGTGTGTGAATGTGTATGTATTGAGGGAGGGGGAAATGACTGCTGGGAATTATTTTCTTGCAGGCCAACTGCTGTTACAGTACAGATAAGAGAGACCTTTTTGGTAGCCTTGACTATTTTATTAACAATGAAAGATTGCTCCAAACTAGCACCTCCTTCAAAACTGTTTTTTGGAATACCAAGCAACGATCCTTGCACAATTTCCCCTGACAAATTATTAATGTGTATCTTCCTGGAGAATTTGGGGAATAGATAAGCAATGAGATTAGCACTGTTTTCAATGCAAAGGTTTTGTATTCACGTGAGCATATGTGGTAAATGTTTTAAGAGAGCACCTCCACCATGTGAGGCTGGAGGGTGCCTTCAGCTCTCTTGATACACAGGATCGAGCATCTGCACAAATTTTTTAAAACTTTAGGTAAACTCTAGGAAAGTTTTCTTTTAGTATCTGCACTGAAAACAAGAGATCTACAGGTTTTGAAAGGACATGAGAGCACTTTGATTTTTGAAGTTATCAAAATGTTTGATGGAATCAAAGAAGCTGAGAGCCTTAATAAGTAGCTAACTTTATATTATTATTTTAAAAGGCTATTGCATATTATTATACACAACTATATATATTAAATACAATTATTATATACACCCAGGTCCATGATCAGGACCACGAAGGGAAATTGTTTGTCTGTCTGTGAAATTCTGACTAGAATTATAACTTGTGTTTGCTGCAACCCTGAGAAGGTTCAGAGCAGAATCCTGTGTTGAATGAAAGGCTGCTTCAATACTGAGTCTGTTTCAACAGCTGAATCAAGCTACAGCTCTGTAATTCCTTGTGATTTACAGTATCAGTTTAAAACTGAAATATTATTTGATCAGATTTGAGGATGTTAACTTCCACCTTCTATAGCACTTTATCTGCATCTGACCATGTACTGCTGAATAACAATTCACTAAAGAACCTGTATCAACCTGAAGTCATTTAAAAAGAAGAGTTATGCAAATGATCTCTCTTTATTTGGCTGTGCAGTGAGAGATCTTTCAAAGAAAAGAATAAGATGTAATTTCCACACACTTAGAAGTGGTGCTTCCAGGGGAAAAGGAAATCTTTGAAGAAGCAATTTGTAGGCAGAGGTATTGTGCTAGCATGTGTAAATTGATGATTATTTACTAGTGAGCCTGTGGAGGAGAGAGGCACATGCCACCTTTTATCAACGGGTGGCTGCTGTACAAGAAGCAGAAATCACGATGTTTTTACAGTGTCTATTTTCACTTTCATTGCTTGCCAAGGCTCTAATACTGATCTCTCCATTTAAATTGCAAAACTAGAAGAAATCGTATAATGTGGCAGCTACCTGCTCTGCAGAAGTTTGCATGACTGGGATGATATTGCTTTGTAATATAGATTATATTTTTGAATGTCTCCCCAGGTGATGAAGTATTGTCAGCAATAGCAGCTATTTGCACCCAACTGAAGGCCAGAGGGGGCTTTAAAGATCTGAGCAGAGGGGATAAAATTAGCTGTTTGCAGTTCTTCACAGGAAGGAGCTCCCCTGAGCTCATGACTCCTTATCATTGAGGAGTGGTTCCAGTGACAGACTGCAGTCGAGTTCCCCCTTGCTCATCTTCCTCTGCCCCTTGAGTTTTGTATCTGCCTTTGCCTCTCCTCTGGGGCAGGAGAGAGGCAGAGATGTGGGCTTGGATCCCACAAGCAAAAGACAGCACTGAACATATCTCCTGCCTTGGGGGCTGTGGATCAGCCGGGAGGCTGGGCGTGCCTGCTGTTCTCCACGTTTCCTATATTGGTTGGCTTTCGGTTGCTTCCTCTGGTTAGTCAAGGCGGTTTGTTGTCATGCCCTTCTGCCTTGCTATGGTCTTTGCATAAGGTTGAGAGGTGTTGAGCAGTGAGGTTTGGATCAGAGGGACTGCTGACTTGGATAGCAGAAGGTGCTTTGGGAGTCCCTGGTTGCAAAGCTTTACCTATTCTCAGATGTGTGAGAGAAGTTTCCAGCAGGAAAAGGCTGCTGGGAAACAGCAGACTTAAATAGCCAAACTATTTTTTTCTGCTATAACCTTATTATAGAATAGAACAAGAAAGACCTAAACAGTGTAGTTAAAAATAAGACACCTTCTTGAAAATATAGGGATGAAATTACCTGCTCATAGGTCTTGCAAGGGTTCTCTCTTTGGTTGCTGGATCTCAGGAAAGGAACGGCAGTGGCTCAGACCTGATGTCTGAGCATGAAATGGCCATGAGGCCATATACTGGTAACTTATAAAATTCAGTAAATCACCAGTATCTAAGGATAGGTACCTCCTGCTGGCTGCATCTAGTTTACGATACCAAAAAATGGCATCCCTAGGATGAGCAAGTATCAGGTTGATTTAAGTGGTGCAGAGGGGATCTCCATAGAGAGAAAAATTTCACTCTGAAAGTTAGTTAAGCTCTTTGGGGCAGGGAATTAAATTTCTCTTTTTCTCCTTCCCACTGCTGCCAGCTCAGCATGTAATTCCACACCAAGAGCTCAGGTGTTTGGTGCATCAGCTGGGCTGTTGTAGTCATCCTCATTTTGGACCTGTAATAGCAAACCAGTTGCCCTGATGATGTTCTTGAAGTCGCATGCAGCAGACAATGCAAATATGACGAGAAGCCTTAGAAACCTTTACTTCTCCTATCCTAGGAGGACAAGAACTTGTTGCAAGAAGCAATGAATCAACATACTTCAACACTTCTTGATAAATTTTTTCTTTAAGGGTTTATTAGACTTTTTCTGGATTTGCCCTGAAAATCTAACTAAAACATAAGATCCAAATTATCACTGCTGCAAGAGACCTTTTATTCCGTTTTATCTATGAGAAAAATGCTTTCTTCCTGCCAGTCCTCTGATGTACGCATTGCTGTAGATACGCCACTGTTTAAAGAATGGTCTGTTTACTGCCTGGATAGCTTCAGAGAGAGAGTTCTTTTCCCTCTGGAACAAAGCTCTTCCTTAGCAAGATAAGTGCAAAGTGTTTAATAGTGCCTCTTTCTTTCACTCTCAAGATTTCTCCTTCTCTTTTTTTCATTTATCTCTGCCTACTCATGTGTATTTTAAAGGGGACCTAATACCCCCATGTCATACATTTACACCAGTTTAACAAATGATGCTGCTTCCATGTAATTAATGCAACAAACCTGATACCATCAGGCCAGATGGACTGAGCTCTATCTGAGCTATGTGGACGCCCCAGTGCAAGGTCTCCCTGAAGGGAGAGAAGGGGTAGGAACCATCTCTGTGCTTTTGTCGCATGGTTGCCTGACTTCACCCTGCTGTGCAGGACGAGGAAGCCAAAGGAGAGGAAACAATTGAGCCTCTCTCCGCATGTCCCCCCAGCCTCCTGTTTTCACTGGGCCAACTGTGCCAGGCTGGTCAGACCAGGAGGAATGAATGTGAGCTGGCCTTAAAGCTAGTAATATTGCTGAGCTGCTGCTGGAAGCTGTGCCATTAATACAACGTATCAGAAATGGTACTTTCTGCAAATTAGCATCCCCCTCTCTGAAATGCTCCTTGTAAAATCTGAGGTTGTTTTTCATGGTACACTCTGAAAAAAAGATGGGGGCATGAGAGTGCCTTTCACTTTGGGACCTTGTTCAGAGTCTTGTACTAATAAATTTGGTCTCAAGTCTGTGCCAGTACTGACTTCATGGGTACCTAGCCTGCCTTTACAGTTCTTCACACATCATTTACCCTCTTGGTGTCTATCTGTATTAGGCTGTGTGCTTTGCAGGGAAGGGACTTTGTCTTTGGTCTTGCGTCTTCAAACGTGGAGTGCTGTAAACATACAACTGTTGCTATTTTTTATTCTGGTTTCAGCTGAATCTGTCACCCTTATCTTAGGGGTAGGAGTTAATCTTACTGGCTTCCTGGATCAAATTTGGAGCCTTTATGAAAAACTGATGTCACATTTGCTATCTTCCCTTCCTTTAGTGCCAGCGTTGATTTAAATGATAGATGGTGTGCCATGTTAGGTCACCCTGCAATTTCAGATTTTAATTCTCTCCTGGGTAAATCACATGCCATCTTGGGACTGCATTACTTTTAGTTTTATATGTTTACCGCAATGTCTTCTGCTGATGCCTTGACATATTCTCAGATGCAGCAGCTTCAGGGAAGGGAACTCCATAGCTCCTTATGGCATGGACACCCGTGCAGTTTTGCTTTACCTTGTCAATTTGCTCTATTTCCCCTTTTCAAAGATTTCTTTTGCTTTTTAAAGAACCTCTTATTATTTGAATGGTTTCTTTTACTTTGCTTTGTATCCATCCCAGCTTATTTTTAGTCCTTTAAAAGTCTTTCTGGTTGGCTGAGCACATTTACATGAACCTGCAGAGCTATCTTTAAACAGTTAGCATGCTGCCAGGGTTTTGTCTTCAGGCATTATAGTAATAAGTTCCATGTATGTTGATCGGATCATATATTCTATAGCAGACTGTTTACTTTTGCTGTCCAGCTGACATAGATTAATCAAATCAATCTGTACGTGGCCAGATAGTTCTGGAGACATCTGCTGTCTATGTAGAAAATGCAGTAAAATTAAGATTTTCTTCCAATAAGGTAATACTTGTGTACCTTTGGAACCATACTTGAACCATCAAGAAGAGGACCAGCCCTGTGTATGGCTCGACTAGGATTAGGCAAGTGAATATATGAACATGTGCAAATGTGTCCCTCTTTCTTTGGCCAATCCTAACTCAAGGTTGAGGCTCTTGTTCACCAAAGTTTGCTAAAAGCCAGTGGTAATTTAACATTGACCTTTCTGAGCTTTGCAATAAGCAACGAGATTGTATTGTGTTTGGAGTAAACTTCTTTTTCTCCAAGCGCAATAGTGTTGAAAGTAGGTTTTTGGTTGGATCATATCCGCAAATAAACTAGAAGAACAGCTTATTCACTATTGGCTTTAAATGCTCCCAAAATCACTGCCCTAAAAAAAAATCATGTTATTTTGATATTACTGTTTACTTCAACAAAGATATGAAAATAGATAGAAAAATATTAATGGATGAGTGAAAATGCTACCAGCCTGAGATGATTTCATGTGCACATAATGTCAAGGCATTTTAATCTGAAATATATCTTCAGAATTTTACGAGTTGAGGCATTTTAATAAAATTATGGAATACTAATTTAGTAGAATTTTGGAAAATAAGATATGTAGTATTTTCCCCCAAATTTTGCTGATGAATGAAAGGGATGTCATACACTTTTACTCAACTTTCGTTTCTGTTCCTAAGTCCTACATCTGCAGCAGCTGGTTCATTTAAAGTATTATTCCTCACAGGAAGTGTAATATTTTCCCTGGCCTCTTCTGGTTAGTTTTTAATGCTTTTGCATTTTTTTTTCTGTGGGCTGCAATTTCATTTTTATGTTGTTCTTTTTACAAGGCTTTATAGTGATTGATTTTTCTCTTTTTTTCTAGGGGCAAAATTCTTCTCTTTGATCAGCACTGCAGATCTGTTAACTGCAGAGCAGAGCTCTGTTGCATAGTTCATGCTCCTTCCACATGCACCCTTACTATTGGGTTTTCAGTTGAAACAAATATAGGACTCGGGGCCACGTTCTGAGCTTAGTGGCCAGCAGCTGAATTCATCAGCTGTTAATGACATTTCTTTGTACCGGACTGGGCCACAGATCACACTTGAGTACCCATCACTGCATAGCTCAGAGGGGAGAAAGGGCTCTTGTCCTAGTTCTTTTCTTTCCATTCTCTTCTGGTTCATGGGGAGTTTTGATTTGTCATTATTCTTCTGTTTATCATTTCTCTTCTTTTTTACTGTAAAGCTTGTGTCTCGTCTATGTGTGTCTTCTCCTTCCACTTAGCAGCGATATAGTATCAGCAAAGTGAGGATCGACTGAAAGTGAGACACTTGTATCTTCTTCTATACGTCCCTAGCAGCTGTTGACTGTGTTGGTTGATGTTGTACAAAATATGGCCATTCTTTAGTGAGTTGTTTATATTTTTAAGTCTCAAGAATATTGTAAGTCCTTTTGCTTCTGTACTGTAGTTTCAAAATTGATGTAGTTGTGAAGCGATCGTGAACAACAGTCATGAAACTGGAGATCAGATTTAAGAGTAGCAACTTAAGCTTTGACTACACAAGGGAATTTTTGCACAAATTCCCGTTCTTGCAGCCATTGCTTCATAGGCACTTAGTTAAGAGAAAATCCAGGTAAACTGTTAGGTTTTATAAGAATTTTACCTTCAGATTTAACTAGAGTGCATTAAAGGATGTAACAATCAAATGAAACAAGGTGAAAGCATCTCTCATAGGCATTCAGGCGATTTCAGAAAATGCTGGACGTTGAGGAACTGAAGAAAGGAAGTATTGTCTGGAGCAGTGCAAACCTGATTGAACGACTCCGCCTGAATTCAGTTTGGCTTGCAATTGAGGCTAAAGTATGCTACTTTTTAACTCCCATCTAAGGGTGATCTCTTATTCTTCTTGGCTGGAATGTCTACAGAGTGTCTGCATATATATGTAGTACTAACAAGATAACATCATTATGTTTTTGTAGTTTTTTATTTATTAGATGCTTTTTGGTGACTAACATTTCTTTTATCTTACAGATAGGAAACTGCACATCTATAACTTGCTATTGTGTTGAACAGATTAGATCTCAAACAGGTATGGTAAATGAATTAAGTTTTGATTATAACTGTATAAATAACCTTGTACAAGAAAAAACTATAGAAATATTTCTCAGAAAGCAACAAGACTGTACATAGCTTATAAACACAGTCCTTTCAGTGTGCTAGGTATTACTAATCTAAATGTGACTCAAATATACTAATTTTCCATTAAACCAATAGAACGCGAAACGTACTAGAATGAATTGTTAATATTGCCCAAATTCAAAGTTTCCTGTTAAGACTTACTGGCATTGAGAAACTTATTTCTCTGGCTCCTTTGTGTGCCTCTGTATGTGTTGCCACTCTGTCAGAGTCTGAACTGCAGAACTGGCAAAACTAGCAGTGATGAGACGCAGAATGGGACGTTATGGTTAAGTTCTCTAATTGGACTTTTAGGGGCTCTTGTTATTTGTCTTCAGCACTTGTTTGTCTGTTTTTGGGTTCAAAATTTCTACTGATACTTTTCTGAATTATTGTTGATACTGAGCCAAAATTCTCTTTGCTTTCATTTACTCTAAGTTTAAATGTGAGAAACATGCAAAGTATTTTGGGTATCTCTTAGAGAAAACCATAAGCTGAAAAACTGCTATGTGTGTGTGTATGCCTGTTCAAGGGCTGCGAGACCTGGGGGCTTGAAGCCTGCCCCATATACTGTAAAGAAGAGAGCAGAAGGAAGGGATTTGGCTGCACTGGGCAACTTCCAGTCTGAGCATTATCTTGTTTTTCTTTTGCTCCATCCTTGTTTCAGGCAAAGCTGCCAGAGCGTTAGCTAGATTATTTTGAACAATCTCAGGAATGGGGACAAAACCTCTTTACATGTAGATTTACCTTATGACTATTCCCCAAAATGAATGCCTATTCTTTCTGAATGAGCAAGTCACATTACTTCTTAAAGTAATGAATGTTTGTATGGAGCTGCCCGTCTTTCACTACATGTAAAAAAACTACAGCATGTGCAGATAATGTTTAGTAGACCTGGTGTTTCTCAGGAGTGTTGGCTTGTCTCATGTGCAGTGTAAGTATAACCACACAGGGAAATTCCTATTCTTTCCTGAGTTACCATCAAAATAATTTGTGCTGCCGTCGTGCTGGGCATCCCTTCTCCTAGAAGCAACCCGAGATTAGGCTGGAATGGGTTGTGCGCTCTTAGTTAGAGTGGTAGCTAGAAGCAGCACTCCCCAGCTATCCTCGGCAATGAGAGGAGCCAGGCGTGACCCGTGGGCTGCAGGAGTTGTCCCCACGGGCCGTTAGCTGAACTGGCTCTGCAGCAAGTCAAACTGCACTCTCCTCTCTTCCTGTCTGTGTCTCGTGAGCTGCTGGGGAGGGCTGTGTGTTACCCCAGTGTGTAACACAAGAGTGTGCATTATCTTCTCCTGCAGATTTGGCCCGGGAAAGGTTTCAAACCTTGGACTGAACTGGCATGATGCCCCCGAGCTGTTTGTTCGGTGTGGCCTCTTGGAGGTGTGGACAGGAACAAGTGGCCTCACTGTTTCTTAGAAGCCAGCCAGGAAACTGCAGCTAGGATGCAGGGAGCGGAGGAAGGGAAGGACTGCTAAATAAACCAGACAGCTATTGTCACGGACACTGATAGCATTTCTGTGCCCATAGTGCCTTTTTTTAAACAGGTGAAGACTCTTCAGTTAGGATGTAGGACAGCTTGATACATCGAGCTGGTATACGTTCGTGCGTCCTCATGCATGTTTGCATTTGGATTATAATGCTCAGAAAAAGTTTGTCTGCTCTGAGGTGGCTGTTCTGGTGGCTGTGCCTTATGTTGTTATTTACAGATGCTCAGCTTTGATGTATCATAGCAGATTGCCCCATAAAGCACCCACATCCCCTGCATTCTGCTGCTAAACAAAGAATGCAATCAGCTTATCGTGCATAAACTACAAACAGGTGCTTGCAAGCGAACCCTCTCCCTTCTACGTGGGTTAATGTTTCTGTTGTTATGCTAATTGCTCCTATTCATCCCTTAGTAAGTCTTTCAAAGTAAGTAGGGATAATTGCACACAATTTAGAGCATTACAGCAAAACAAAGGAAATGTCCTTTAGGTTAAAAAGATTAGGACATTAGTATCAATGCTTTTATTTAAGTAATAAAATATGACAAGATGTGCAGTTATTTTGTAATAACAACAAGCCCAGGGAATATGGCGAGATATTAGACCTTTGCTGTATGCTTTCTTGCCTTACAGGTTCAGGTAATGATGCAACAGAGATGGAATTTCCGTACTTTATTCCAATTATAGTGGAGGTTTTCAAGCAATTACAGTAGCGGTGGCATAGGCTCACTAACTTTGTATTTTCAGAACGTTCCACATAATAAATCATACACATGCACATGTGTATGTGTGTATACGTATACATATCTACTTATACATGCATATATGTGTGTGTGTAAAAGAAGGCCTGCATGCATTCATTTCTGATTTGTATTAAAGGCTGGAAGATCCCTGATGGACTAAGGAATTTGTGATTTGGTTAATGTACAAAGGCAAAATGTTGATACCTTTGTTAGTCTAGTATCTTTATCCAAACTTACAGGAACTTCAGCAGAGCAAAATGTTGCTGAGCGTAACAGCATAAAAGCCCCAAGAAGTTAATTCTGTTACGTACGAAACATGCTGGCTCCAGTCCAGTGAAGCGTTTGCGCCAGTGCTGAACTTCAAGACTCACGGGCCTACTTGTGCCGCCGCTGGGCAGAGCTCTGCCAGAGCGGCGGCGGTGGGGCCGCCTGCTGCAGAGCTGAGCGCTCGCTGGACCGCGCTGGGTAAGGACATGCGCAGAAATCTTACCTTGGGGGTGAGATGCTGAGGTGGAACAGCAGATTTAAGGTATGAACATGTCTGAGAAGCGGTGCGCCTACGCGCTGGCTTGCGTGGGGTTTCTGGTGGGCGTCTGCCCTCCAGCGCAGTGCCACCATATGGTCACTATTGCCGTTGCACAGTCCAACCGCACGGTGGTACGTGACCGACAGCATGTAAGAGTTGCATCTTCTGATGGCAACCTAAGCACATGCTCTTGGTTCGGCTGCCCGCTTTATTTGCTGTTTATTTGCAATTTGTTCTGCTTGCGGGCTGAGCCGGCTGCCGGAGCCCTTTGCAATGCCTCTGGTCTCCAGCAGCGCCGGCGAAGGCAGCGCCTCGGCGTGGTTTCTAGTAGGTTGCTTGAACGCGGCAGTCACGAATGGCAGGGTAGTGTAGTACCT
The DNA here is from genome assembly GCF_028389875.1 of Rhea pennata. Lineage (NCBI taxonomy): Eukaryota > Metazoa > Chordata > Aves > Rheiformes > Rheidae > Rhea > Rhea pennata. The sequence continues at coordinate 8,040,115 of NC_084666.1, forward strand.
GAGATATCAGATTATTGAGTGCTTGACTTGGAGAATGTGCTAGAATGTACCATAATGTATTTAGTTCTTTTCAGTTTTTAATTTAATAAAAATTTGAATATCTCAATTACAGAAATAAGTTTACTCTTAAAAGATAGCGTAAGTGCCAGGAAAGGAACCAGCCCCAAAGCTATTGATTTCAGTTATGGCATGTAATTCAGCAAGAATTAATGGGAGTTTGCCCCAATTCTTTTTAACTGAATATGATGGAGTTTAAAATTTTTTAATATTTTAATTTATAATGAGAGTGCATTAGATAATATTTTTCCCCTTCTTATGGAAAACGACAAGTTCTCCATGAATACCTTAGCTAATTTCAGATTGCTCCCCCAAATGTTGTGTTCTCTCAAGGAAGCTGTATTCCACCAAATTCCTTTTTAGGGCAGGCTCGTTGTTCATATTATAGTGACAAATATGAAACATGGTCTTCTTGCTCGCTGATGGACGGCATAGGGATTGCTCGACTTTTGTGCTCTAGAGAGAGTAAAATCTGATACCACCAGGTGCCAAAGATGCATTTACAAAAAAGCTAAAATAAGCAGGGGTAGGATTTTTTAAACTAATTTTATTTTTTTAGATTAAATCCAATATTGCTTTACCATTTTTTAAATATTAAACATTTTAAAAGTATTTTGGGCATTCTGTTTTTACAGGTTTACTGGAAAAGGTCATTTTGCATTTAAAAAGCTTGTATTTTAATGCATTAACAGCTAGAACTAATTAACTGCAAAGTACCTGCTTTTTTAAAAGAACAAACTATTGGTTTGCTTAACTATACGTTTTACTGATTATAAACCCTGAAAGGGAACTCACCAGGAATGAAGATGAATTTTTTAAATGCACATGTTCAAAAAATATGCACAGAACTGACCTTTCCAGTTGTCACTGTTGGCTTTGGTAAGAAATATTTACAGTGACCTAATCATTCCCGTCTAGATTACATATGAGTCCAGATGATCCATGCACATCATATAAGAAACTGTATCAACCAATTCCACCTTGCAAAACCACCAGTGACATCTCTCGGGGCTGGACTTTGCTTGATGACTCCCACAAGGGAAGGCTGGTTTTCTTTCATAAGCCCTGGCTGCATGCAACACATCCCTCTTTCCTTTATCTAGTAACAGTATTGTTTTTTGTTTTTTGTTTTTTGTTTTTTTTTCTTTTAGATAGGGCTTGTGATTCAGGGAGGCCAAGTCACTTGGTTTAAAACTTAATATGAAGACTTTTTATATAGCAGGGGTTACTGAAGCATTTATCTTTTAGGAAATAGCATACATACACAGGATTGCAGTTCATGTATTTTGCAAACAGCTCTGGGAAATAAATAGGTCATTTGGGGACTTTCCAGTCTAAATAGTGTCTTTTTCTTGTCTCTCTCACTTATATGAGCTATTATGTTGTAACACCATATATTTTTTGTTTTGAAGTTTGAGGAGATGTATTTTTTGGTCCTCTACATTGTATCAACTTTTTTTTTTTATTTGTTTGTTTTTTTTTTAAGGGGAATTGATTAAATTTAACAAGAACTGCACGATATTGAATTAATACAGTGTTCTCTCAATCCAGGATATTTTTGAGGGCTATGCAGGATACAAAAAATATCAGGAAACAAATTCTGCTGCATGACAAAAGAGTCTTCTTTCTATCAAAGACAAAGACAGAACAGAAATCTTGGACAGATTTGATATCTTGTGAAGAGCAAAGACTTTTATCGGTGAGAATTCAAGGTAAAGTTTAGTGTAGAAAAGCCCTGCTGACAAAGTTAACAAACATCAGCCCTTTCAATGCCAGAATATATAGAATGAAGTGGTAAAACAGGTGGCAAAAAGCTAACATTAAATGGATGGTGAGATGAAGAGAACCTTCCCCAAGCTCCCATTCTGTTCCCGATGATGAAAACATTCGTAGGGCTTATTTGAGAAAAGGTAGATCTTATTTCCATACAAATAAAAAGGAAATTTACAGTTCATGAATGCTTTGGCCTTATGTCTACAAAGTTTAGCCAAGGGACCAAGTCAATCTTTTTAAAAAAATACCAGATTTTCTTTAAACTAACTAAAAAATCAGGCATCCTTTTGATCAAAATTCTCCACAGTAGATTACTGCCAAGTGATAAATGAACTACCAGACAGATGAATGAACGGATGAACCCCTGTATATACTATTCACTAACTTTGGGAAAGATCTTAATTCAGCTGAAAGGAACTCTGTGTCTTGGAGCTCCGTCCAACTAAAGAGGCAGAGCATGGATGGTTACATTTAACATCTGAGAAACATCAGTGTAATTGAATCAACTATGTTATATTTAACTGTGGAAAAGATCAAAAGAGAAGGAGAGAGGTGCAAGGTAACTCACACACTTTGTGGCTAGACTGGTGTGGGAACCGGACTGCAGAGGGGTGAGGATTTTGCAGCAGCCTGGAATCACTGTGAAAGTGTGTAGGATACAACTTATAAATGTACCGGTACTTCAGTCTCCAGGCCCTCTGAAGCGAGCAGGTCGGAGAAGCTACTGGCCCATAAGAAGACAAGACAGTAAATGAACCAGAATTATAACTCTGCTAATTTATTAAGAAAAAAGAAATCACGCTATGGTATGTACCGAGGTAAAACTCCCATTGAATTGAGTAGGAATTTTGCTAACCTTTTATCACCGGGATCTGATTATCAGGTGCAGACTGACACTTGCCTGGCAGAAATTTGAGACCTGAAGCTGAAATTGTTAAGTCTGACCTCAGTTTTCATGCAGGAGGACTTGCTTTACGCAAAATACTATGTGATACCTTGGTTCTTCACTGCTGTCCCTGTTTCCCTTGTCACCAGCAGCCGGAGGAGAGGGGCAGGTGTACAATTCTCATCCTGATGTTGGAAAAAGGCCTTTTCCCCTGGTGGAAGTACAGTGTGGATGCTGCAGAGAACTGAAGTGTGCTATGTGCCAGATTTTTATAATCATGTAGCATATTTCTAGTGATAAAGGGTGAACACTTAGCAGTTACTAGCTAGCCCAGTTATGCTACAACTAGTAGATAGTATCAGTGTCTCTTGAATTTCCTTTTTGCTATTAGAATATGTTCTTTCAAATAGCAAACTGCCTATCACTTACTAATCTGGCCATTGTGTAACTAATACAATAAATATGTCTCCTGTAAAGTGCAGTGAAGTAATGAGCAATTTAATGAGTTAAGCAAAGAAAGATAGAAAGTGAAAATAAGAAACCATGGAAACTAGCTCACTAATCCTAGCAGAGTGCCAGCAGACTAATGAAGACAGACGGAGAGTGAAAATGAGAATAAAAAGGAGAAACAGCTCACTGAAGGCAGAGACAGAAGATATCTACGCCTTTAAAAGATTTCAGTGCTTGCTCTTTCCACTAAGCCAACATTTCCTTTTTTCATAATTGCCCAAGAATGGTTTTCTGTAAAGGACAGCGAGTCAAAAATATTGTTTGCGATCATACCCTTTAATTGGCCTTTGATTCCCTGGCATGCTAAAGTGCACAACTTACTGGAAAATCCAAATAGATGGTGCTGTTAGAGATGTTAATTAGCTGACCCCACTTTCCTTCTTGCCTTACCCCCAAATTAGTAGTGCTGAGTCAGCATCAAAACATTATATCCTGCAAGCTCTCAGCGGTGATGGAAATTCTGCTGCCATTCCCAGTTCTGATAAAAAAGTGGATTCAGGTCTGGCCGGTTCTTGCCCAAGATTCACTACCCTCCCAGAGGCACCAGTGGACAAAATGTGGTCCAAATCTGACCTTAGGCCTCCTGCATAATGGAGACATAAAGGATCTCCCCAGAGATCTTTATTTGGATTAGATGGATTTGCTCTTTAGAGTGCCTATCTCTCACTCTAAAAGAAGTAAATAGTAGGGACTTGGGTCAAAAAGCCAAAGCGGGGAAGTCTTGAATCTGAAGGACACCTTTGTGTCTGAATGGGCACTACACATTCAGACTGAGGAGTAACTCTGGAGAAAGAGTGGAGGAGTCCTCAGTTTAGTTTACTCCCAGAAAATAGTTGGGCTTTGTATGCATCCTTTTCCTTGGATACTTCTGTGGCACACTGGCAACTTGTGCCATTCCCCCTGTCTGGTGGTCCTGTCTCGTAGGTGGTGACAGCACCGTCACAGCCTGCAGCAGGTCAGTCTTTGAGTCACTCGGTGGCTTACGTAGTAGTGGCTTACTTTTATCTTTGTGTATGCAAATTTTACATTAGTCTCTCTTCTCTGTAGGACTTCCTCTGATTTTATAATAATGAATGGTAGGAAGATAATCAGACCCACTGCATCCTTCTTCATGCTAGGCTATGTGCAATCCTGATTTTAAAAACATTTAACATAAGTTTTAACTATTTAAGGGTCTGATCCAAGAACCTTTGATTCATCCTGCAATGTCTGCTGTAAGCAGAACATTATAGCGGATGCTGATGGTGTATCAGAGCCCACGCAATGGTATATTCGCTACAGAATTCCAGTTGTTTTCTTCCCTTTGGGAGCAGCAATGTACCAAAAAACATGTTGAAGGCAACTTGGTGTAGCAGTATAAAACAGTTGCCCTCTTGAATCAGAAAATATACTTCTTAGTTTCTTTTTTGTCTACTCTACACAGAGCCAGTGAAAATTTCTACAGAAGATATCTAAGCGAAAAATACCTTCTTTCAAAAATATGAAAACTGGAAAATGTGTTTCTGAAGTTTATCTTTTAACCATGACAATTAAAATTTACTGGATTTCACTTTTTTCCTTTCTGTCTTTGTTACTAGCAAAATGGGAATAAAAGTAGAAAGGGGAAAATGAATAACTACTTGCATTATTTCAATCAAGTCAATCAAGCTTAATAAATCTTTCAGGGAACATAGTTTATTTTTAAATATTAAAAAATTCTCATTAAAAGCTTCTACTTTTAAACTGATTTTTAACTAAGAAGGTGGAATGCTTGCAGTTGACAACAGCTGAATTAACTTTGTTTTGCTGATCATCTTGTCCAGCTTAAACAGCAGCATCACCATCACTCTTTATCCAAAATCATCACTTTCGACAACTGACTGATGCCACGTCAGGGAAGAGAATACTTTTCTTAGAAAGTATTTAAAGCTGCAAATGGAGATACAGTGTATCTCTCATCCCTCATGTAATTGGTGGCTTAAAGTCTTCTTGGTTTTGCTATGATAAATAAAACGTACAGGAGAGACAATCTCTGTAGCTGCAGATGTAAACCCGAAGTGAAGGGTAGACCTCTGCGGCAGTGGTGTGCACCGGCGGTGCTGTGAGCAGCTGTGCGCCCAAATTTGGCTGGTGCATGAATTTGGCTTTCTTCATTGCCCTTCTCTTAGGGGCTGTATCTGCACAACCCCAGGGTTTCACAGTGCAGCTTTTTGCCTCTAATACTACCTTGGAGCAAACAAGACACACGCCTTCGGGCACGGCTTGAAAATGTGTCAGGTAAATGAGGCTGTTTATGAGAGATCTGTTCTAACCAGTTCAATAGTAGGTAATTTAAGACTATATTTTAGGCTAAGGGTGGGAACTCTCATGTAGTAGGTTAATGCATACATGACCTTTAGCACATCTTGACCTTCCTCAGCCTGAGATAATGTTCCATAGCAAATTTATTGTGGCGGGAAGATGATTTGTCAGACAGCAGAAGTAACTGGTAAGAACAAAAGGGGTAGGGACAGAGAGGAGTCTGCCAGTTGGGGATGCTCTTTTATTTATTCTCTGCATCCAGGTTGTAATTGTTTATGTATAATATCTGAATTCCCACCTACCCCATGGCTGAGCGCTAACAGATACTCCTTGCTTTACTTATGCTTTGCCACGTCTTGTAGTCTGTCAGTGATTGTCCCTTAGACTGCAGGGCAGTGAGAGCAGAGACCCTTGTCTGCTTTGGCACTGACCTACTGCTGTCCGACGCCAGCTATATTTACAGTGCTAGGTAAGTTAATAAATAGTAATTCATCCATAAAACAAATTCTCCCTGGTCAGAGACTTGGCAAGCAATATGCAGCTGAAGAGATTTTTTGCATGAGAAATTCTTCTCTGTCACAAATGAAAATACATATATCCATTCTGATCATAAACTCTTCAGGAAGCAGAGTCAGTATTTGCTGTTTTAAAACACTTTATTACATTGCAATTATTTGCTGTGTGTTAAGATATCTAGCAGAGAAAAGCTTTTTACAGCTAACACCTTCTGTGTTTTTAAACAGACCTGGGGCATTTGTCAGAGTGCAGAATATGCTCCTGAAAGAATTTTCAATGAAAGTTTGCTTGACTACAAATAGCATTTGCACTCATTGTATTTCCTTTTTGCTTTGTTAATGTTCATGGAGACCTCACCTTTTATTCAAATGTAATAGAAATCTTATGGAAAATGACTTAAGAAATGGATTCTGTTGTTCTAGGACTTGCAACCATTCATGAAAGCACAAACTAGGAAACACAAGCAAGCCACTGTGGCCTTGTGTGTTAAATGAGATTAACAAACAAGGCTGCAGTGGAATTTTGCATACAAAAATTTGCAACTAATTAGTCACAGATAATTTGCAGTACTAAGGTAGCAAAAAGAATTATTCAATAAGACGTGTAGAGCAAGCAATGGTGAGGTTCTGGGGAGCTGTGCCTTTTTCTCTCCTTTTCCTTCCCTTCTCTTTGTCACCTTTTCCTTTCTTGGCAAAATGAAAAAGAAAGAATGTAAAAGAGCAGGAGAAGCCAATGAAATAATGATTGTCAATACCACGTCTTTTGGTTATGGAAATTGATTCAGATAATTTTTATTCTACATTTTAAATCATAACATAAACATAAAATCATTGACATTTTTTCCACACAAAAGATTTTATTTGTTGAAAAGGACTTTAAAAATATTCAGTTATAAATATATCACTATCTATTAGTATAATGATTTCTTGTGGGTTTTTCCCCCACAGGATCTAGACCTTCATTTTCATGTCAGTTGCTATAAACACCTCACTCTTACACAATTCTTTCCATTGCATTAAAAAAAATTGTGGATATGATGGAGAATGCATTGCCTATCTTTACTGTCTTGCAAAGGAGAGTGGTGTTAGTTTAAGGATCAAGTTCACCTATTCTTTTATGAAATTAACCTAAAATTACATGTCTGCAAATATCTGCTCTTACCACTTAATACTGCTACTAAACATATTGATAAATTATTTCTCTCTCTTTTTTATTGCAATGAAATATTTTAAAATGAATTCTGGAGATGCAATTAAATTAATGGACTCAAAGAATGTAAAATACAAAGTTAGAGGATGTAAGAGTGAAAAAGGCACTCTTTGTTTATGTGAGCATTTTGAGTTTCAGATTTTCTTTGTCAAGACATCTAAGTTTTTTAGATCTTACATTGATATTAAAGGCGGAGTACCATCGCAATAATGCTTAACATGAAGATATGCATACACTCCAAAGCTAAAAGAAAATCTCATTCTTGGCCCAGCTCAAAGACGCCACCCTTACTTTTCAATATAGTCTTCTCTCCAAGTCCCATTTTATGGAGTTCACTCCTGGTTTGCTCTTTATCAAGTCCACAGGGAAGCTTCAGAAGTGACTTTGAGAGTTGCTGTGAAGTGGCATGAATAGCTCTTATTCCGTGGAACTTGGTTGCTCACATTATAGAGCCTTTGGGAGCAAAGGACTAAGAGAGAGCCTAACGGGGAGTGTGTTGCTGTAGTTTGGTTTGAGTGTTCAGATACAAAGGCACAAGAACCTTCCTGAGTAGCTGCAATACTGGGAGTCATATCTTCCCTCAAAGGAAACTGGATTTTTTTGCTATTGTTTTTGGTAGGAATAGTTCTTGTAAAAGAAGAGATGACCCACAGAGATGGGCCCAAATAAGGCGGAATAAATAATGTTTGATGTTTTATGTTTTTATTTCCATTGGTGCAAGTCCATGCATTTCAATGGACGAGAATTTGGCAAAGGACAGGTAGTATGGTATCGCATTGATCTCATGCCTGCTGCTTATGTCTCCTGTATGACAGTGCCTTCCTGCCACAGTCATCTGATAGCGGTCAGTGTGGACTGACTTTTTGGTCAGATGTTGTTCTATTGTTCCTGAAGAATAGGAAGGATTTTTATAATCTCTGAGTTCCTTCGATATTTTTTCAGTGCCCTTTGAAATAGTTCAGTGTACGTATTATACTGGCAATCATACACGCACTATCTGCTAAGTAAATCTGCCACAGTGGTTCAATACTATTTTAATTGAATTGTCTATGTATTTAAATTGAAATAGTCAATTGCAGAGGTGTATTTGTGCAGGAAACCCTGCATATAAACCCAATTTATTCTACATCTAACAGAAGGAGAGCTGCACAGAATTATAGAACCAGGAGCCCCAAGTATGAGATGTGCGTCTTTCCTTCAGCAGACTGCCCCTTTAAATCGGCCTCGGTGAAAGAACAGTGCATTTATAATTTAGCTTGTCCTGAAGGAGAACTCTTCTCTGTGGGAGGATCCTCTTTAATTACAACTTCACAGTAATAAGATGAGAAATGAGCAAGCAAGAAAGTACTGCTGGAATGAGACATGATAAATCAGTTTGTCCAGGAAGCACGTTTATACCAGATCTATCACCACATTCAGCACAGCGCTATCTTTCTTATTTCAATAAGGAAATCTCATGAAGAAATTTTAATTGCATACTATTAGGTGAAAGTCAATGTCCCATAATGAGCAAAGTGAAACCTGCATTTTTTCTTCTTTTATCTTCATGCTTTGAGTTCCCAAGGATTAACACAAAATGATTTGCCCTTAAATTGCACACCCCCCCCTTTTTTTTTGTTCATTTGTCTGAAGCATGTAGATTTTAGGTAATTTGAAAGGCACCAAGCTTTTGCTGTATGCTTCATGCCTGCAAGTTGGGAGTCAGAGGGGAAGAAAAAAATTCCAATTTTCAAAGTCTTCTATTGTTAAGGGTGACTGAATGGCAGCCTGCAATTATATGATTTCAATGTAATTCATTCAGTAGGGAAGAGGTTGGTTCATAGATGCCTGGCTTAAAAGATTGGCATTGCTGTGTAATTAATTTCCAAACTTTGGAGGTATTTTCAACAGGATACAATGGAAGCATGTGACAGTGACATTTTCTGGATCTGTGCTAGGATTGCTTTATAATTGAAGTGCTAGGCTTGTGGGGATCACGTTGTCCTTGGATTTTCATTTTTCATAGTGTGTGTTTGTATATATGTATATACTTATTTATACATGTAAGTGCGTGTATATATGCATCCATGAACATAGGTATACAAACATAAATATGTTACATGCATGTGATACGTGCAAGTATTTATGGAGATTTTATTATGCAGATGTCTTTACAGCGTGCTTGCGCTTGCCCTTTTCATCTAGATTTTCAAGAATTACTTTTTTTCTTTTCACGTAGCAAAGGTAATGATGAGGTTCATTCCTGAAGGAGTTGTAATTTAATGCTTGATTTAGGTTATTTAAGCAAAAAAAGTATATTTGTTTTGCGAGTGAATTAAATTTATGAGTTGTTATCACAGACAAAAAATGCAAGAATAGGTAACTGGGAAGTACCTTCTCTACAACAGAGACAATTTTTTTGGTCCATTGTTTGGTAAAGTCAATGGATTCTCTAATTACTTATATTTAAAACTGTGCCGAATCTTCATTATCAGACCTCAAACCACATGAACCTTACCTGTGCAGAAAAAGAGCTGAAATGAATCAGAAATGAATGAAAATAGAAAATTTCTACTTACTGTTCAAGAAAGACTCACTACATTTCTGCCTTAAAGGACAAAGAAATGGAGGGTGAGACTCTTCAAATGTTAGCTTTAAAAGTAATGTGTTATTTTTAGCTCTCTTATCTTCCAGTTTTTGAACCCAATAGTTTTAAATTGCAAGTTTGTGACATAACTGTAGCAACCAGAATAATTTTTTTTTTTAAAAAAAGAAAAACAGTTTATCATTTTTATTGCATTTGTATGCCTGTGAGGGTAGCCTGAAGAAGTGTGTTACAGTGACAAGGCCGGGGTTAAATCATCAGAACTGGCAGCACTGGGTGTGGTTGGTTCTGGCTGAAGATTTTCTGATAAAATTATTTTTGTTGGAAAAAGTGGATCGGCTATTGCTTTCGCTGCAAGACTCGTACCAATTTCACAAGAAAAGCTGCTTGAGACGAAGATCAATTTCTAGGCAAAACCATAGTGAGTAAACCGGCTTTTAGAAGCCGGGGGTCCTGGAGAAGAGCTAGACTTGAGAAGGACGGCGACGTGGTGTTTGGAGAGGAGATGCACCAGGACTCCTTTGGGCAGGGACACCTCTTCCAGTGGCAGCAGTTCCAGAGGGAGCCCCTGACATTTCAGGCTTCTTTTTTGAGGGGGCTTTTTTTGCTGCCCTTAGCAGTATGCTGTTGCAGGCAGCAGCTGGTATCAAACCCCAGTCCCCCCACCCAGCTCCAGCTACATCTTTGGGAAGTTCCAGACTGAGACTGGCTTGGCCAAGGAGAAACGATAGCTTCAGAGCCTGTGTAAGTTCGTGAGTGGCCAGGTGTGTCCATACTCACAAGTTGTTTTCCCTCCCTCCAGCTGTGGAGGTCCCTGGCTGGATGACTGTTGGCTCCTCAGGCATGTTTGTGGGATTTCTTCTCCTAGAAGGCAAAGGTGTCTTTTGCTTCCTGGTTACAATGAACGTGATCTAAAGCATCAGGAAATACGATGAGTACGATCTGCTCTGTCAGACAGGACCCTCTGCAATGTTTGTGAATGTGGAGATGTTGTGTCAGAGATTTCTAGCTCTCCCCTTCAAAAACTGGCTCTCCAATATAGTGGTTTAACTTAATAGATCAGGCAGAATACGTGTAGTATGTATCAACCCATCAACATTATTTGAAGTATCTTGTGTAACTAGCCCCAAGAAAAACAGACCATGAAACAAAGAAAAATGGACCATGAAACTAAGAGCAGATTTAACTACTGCAAAGCAGAGAAATACTCCTTTCTAAATGTAGACAGTTCCCTCTCCAAGCCCGATCTGAACTTCAGACCAATATAAATTTCTGGAGAAGGAAGGTAACTGGAAGGGAAAGGAATAAAAAGGTTAGAAAAGAAGCAAGTATTTCAAATATTTCCCTTGTTAGAAAGTATGGTGAGTGCTTGCAGGTTTGTGGTGGTTAAAATCTATCCAGCATTAATCTGATGGTCTGTACTGCTGGCTTGTAAGGGAAAAAAATAAGATAGGAAAAATAAAAGTTCCTAGTCAGTGAATTATCCCAAAAAGCTGAGGAAAGTCATTGCACTGCCAAGTTACTTAGGCACTGCCCAAATGCTCTGAATCTGCATGGTGATCAGAAGACCTGGGGAGAATTTGCCTGGGATAATGCAGCCTATTTCTGCCATCCATTTCCCATCTGGTTTTGTCCTGAGATGAGATGTTGTGAGATGCTACTCTGCTTCTTCAATCTTATACAGCATCCCTCTGTGATATACAGATTCCTTGTTTAGCTTAAGCACATGGGAGCTCACCAAGGGGTGGTGACATCTCTATTTGTCTGAGTGTCACTGCATTTTCAGAGTAACCCTTTCCTCAGGATGGGCTCTTTAGGAGGCCAAAATATTATAGGGCTACAGGTTGCATTTGGCATTTCAGTAAACCCGAGTTGTCTTTGGAGTGAACCCAGAATCACCACAGGAAAGTGCCAGAGAAAGTGAAGCAGTCAGGAGCCAGGGACACGGAATGATAAACACTGTTAGAAATGTCAGATTGCGGGTCTGGGTCCGGTGGCAGCAGAGCACAGGGGAGGGGATGGAGAAGTAGGGATGGGCAGGCTCACAGGGTTGTGTTTCCCTCCCTTGGAGAAAGGTGGGTTTGTGTGATGGACACGCGCCGTGTGGGTGAAATTCTCTTCTCAGTGTGAAATGATTGTCTATTTGTTCTGCCTGCAGAGCTCCCATTAATGCCAATGGGGACTCGTGGTAAGAGCTCTGAATGGGAAACCAAGAGCAACTGTGGTTCAGAGATGAACAATTTGCCCCATAATGTGAAGGTAGTTTTATGAGTTGTTTATTCAAGTTACTCTACACTGAATCAAAACTGCTCAAAAATTACCATTTGTACAGTCACCTGGTGCCACTGCGTTGCACAGACACCACAGCGTTGTTGTTTGCACAATTTCTGTGATGTTAAGGACGCAAGACTGCAAAGGTCTTCTTACTCCATAAATCCAGCCTGTTGCTATCCGAAACAAAAATATTTTATAATTCTATCCATGTAACATAACCTCTTCTCATAACCATTTGCTTTTTGTAAAATCCAAGGAATTCCAGTGTTCAACAACTACTACTTCAAAATAATTCCAATTTTGGCAAAAATGTACTCTAGTAGGCTTATATTGTAAAATAAGTGGTGGCCGGGTCTGTGATTTGTCTCCTATCTTGTGATAAGGAAGAAAAGGATAAATATTGGGCTTTCCAATATTTTCTGTAAAAACAAAAACCCACTCCTGTTCTACAAACTCTGTGAAAAGTCATGGCTAATTGCCAGTGTATCAGGTGTTTGTGCAGAATTTCATGCCAGAGGTGGAGTGGGTACAAGTGTTAACACACAAAAGGCACCGATTTTGATTTCTTTTTTCCTGGAGGCTAGTTCACAAAAAAGCATACGTACAAGTTGAGATAGCATGTAAATGTTGGTGTTATAATGAGAGCATCCTTTTTTACAGTAAATGTCATGGAGAAAGGGAGAGAATTTCTCAAACGTATATATGCTCTGAGAAGAGACGGAGCAAGGCACATTAGAGGAGTGGGGCTGGATGATGTGTCAAAGGAATAACAAAATGGAGGGACAATGATAACTCATCTCCAGGATCCAGGATAAAAGGAGGAATTTTACCAAATCCTTGCGCATGAAGCACATACAAAATTGTGCATGGCCCTCCACTTAATGTATAATGAGAAAGCAGCCACAGCCCCGGAAAAGCCTGTGTCGTACTTACCTTACCAGACAGTGTACGCTTTCATGGTCTTCACCCTCATCGTGCCCGTCTGTGGGTAAGTGAGAACGTATTTGTGTCTCTATGCGGTTATGAATTTCAGGAGAAATTTCATTTAGAATGAAGGAGGCTAATGGAAGTTGGTACTATGTGATGGCTGTTCAGTGACCTTGATGTCACGGGCTGTGAAGGCATCTGGCCTTGGTCCAGTTTCAGCTCTGTGCCATGAGCTGAAAAGAGCTGTCTTTTCTATGCCACCACCTATTTCCACAGTGTCACAAGGATTCAGAGCTCTACAAAGCCCTAGCTATCTCTCTCACTGTCTCTCTGGTCCAGAGAACATCCTAATCCAGTCACAGAGCAAAAAGACGACTTGTGCCAGCTTTAGCTGGATTTTCAAAGGTATTGTCAAGCAGGGTTGATGCTCTTATGTTATGTTAAGAGAGCATGCTTAGAGGCTTCCTAGGATGTATGGTTTAGATTAGCACTATTGCTTGGAAGAAAACCTCCCACTGCGATGTGTACTGGGGCTGTATTCACTTTAAGGGGTGGTGATTGCTTGCAGAAGTCCATAGAGTGGTAAAGGCTCTTTATGGCTTGAAAGGCAAGACTTTACATTTGGCAGTAACTGTTCAGGTCACACTGATTAATTAGTTCTCAAGTTCTGGTGTCATCTTACCACAATATAGGCATCTGAGTGAAGTGCCTAAATAAAAGCCTCAGTTCTCTACATCCCCTCGTTTTTTAATGTACGGAGAGAAGAAATCCTCTCCAGCAGGTGACTCAACCCATCTGTTTCCCTCCATTTACTGCAGAAAGAGCCTTGGACACCTGGATGCCTTAGGTGGGACACATCTGAGCTGTGGTTCTTCATTTGTCACTGCTAGACAGAGTTCAATGGCAGCACCTCCATGTCCTACACAATGTGAATAAGTGCAACTCCCCCCGCAAAACAAAACTGATTTTCCAGGACTTTCAAAGCCTCCAAATAACTAAGTACCGATGTGATCCCTTGTGATCCTTTAATAGTACTAATACTGCTTCGTAGTTCTTTTTACACTAATTCCACATTAAATATTAAAACTTTCACTGTAGGCAAGAACTACCGTTTCTTTTTTATTTTTCTTTCTAGACAATACAATTTCCTATTTCTAGGATGTATACCTCTAACTGTAGATATCTTTTCACTTCATTTGTTCAACTAAGGCAGAGAAGTGCAGGTGAGCAGTCCATATTCCAGTCCGCACACTAATATAGAGATGCCTAAATTAGGCCCCATCTCAGTAACTGACTTTCCTTTAAGACTGTTCCACCACTATCCCTGTTTTTAAAGTTTTGAATTTGTTGAAATTACTGCTAATTTAAATACCAAATTCTTCTAATGTGTTATCTCTGAAGTTTATAGAAAGCCAATGAAATCAGCAAAACATCTCTAGAAATAAGTTAATATCAAATAAACAGTCTCAAAGAATCACTGTTACATAGTAACATGATGCAGAGGTCGTGCTGAGCATAGTTAATGCTTGCATGCAAGATAAAAGGCCTTACGTTTTAAAACCAAATGCTTTACCTGCATGTGCATAGAAGTATCTGCTAAATGCAGGCAGTGCTTACTTCTGGGGGAAATTACCTGGTCTGTAGGTATAACAACTTATGTGATCTGTGAACTAATAACCAGATTATCATGGAGCAACTTTGTCAGTACAATTTCAAAGCCTTATCATCCAATTCCTGCAACTGCTATACTTTTGATGTATTTTGGAGGAGTTGGCTGCATTAAATAGGATGAACTGATTTTTTTTTTCCCCTAAAAGGATCTTTAGGCATCGAAAATATAAAGACTATGAAAGCCTTTAGAACTACACTTGTTCCTTTCCCCAGATTCAGAAATCTTAGGTTTTTCTGCAGCACCTGCCTGTGCTGTATGGAAATATCTTTATGACCTAGGGAAGTAAAGGAGGGTGCCAGCAAATAATGATCCTTATCCTGTAATCAAAGATATCCAGTCCCGTCTGTAAGTGATAATAAGTAAAATAACCAGTTAAACTCACCCGGTTTTAGGAGTAGAAGAAGTCTTTAACCAAAGCTGAAGAGTTTCTTCAAGTCCTGACCACAGTGGGATCTGCAAGTGTGATCTAAGCTCTCCAAGCTGGAGAGGGCTTCACACCCCTGAAGATTTCTTGAGCCACCCTGTCTACACACCTCGTATGCCCACTTTCTCAGCCCGGTGACCCACTGAATGCAGTGATCAAAAGTTGTTGTTGTCTGACCTTTCCATCTGATTAAAACGCTTGGCGCTGGGCTTAGTTGTGTTTGGATACCGCCATGGCCTTTTGAATTCAGGATGACTATATAATATCAATTAAAATGACAGTGACAGGGCTTTTCTTGTACATCTCTTTAATACAAGCTGTAAGACACAGAGGGGCTTGGTGGTTTCTTTGTGGCTCGTTTCTTTCCTAGTCTCTGTATTTTCAACTAAGGGGACACGGTCCCCTGCCAGTAGATGCAGGCTATTTAAATGCTCCATTGGAGAGGGATTAAAGTTTATGCAAGGTCACTGGGGATGTGATAATTATAATCACAGGTTTTTGGCTCCACAATGACAGCCATTTGTTATTTTCGCTCGAGTAATTCCTGCAGCTTGGAGCTGTTGACAAGCGTGCACTGATTTACTGGCCCCCCCAGGTCCCAAGGCAGTGTCCGCTCTGAAGTCTGACACCCCTGCCTGGCTCCTGCTGCTTTCAGTATCTTTTCTGCTGTGAGCTGCAATACTGACTGAAAATTGGAGAAAAATATTGTGTTAGTTTATAATGGGATCAGAAAGAGAGGGAGAGAATCATAGGGTTGCTGAGTTTGTTGCTACTCTGCAGCTTTCCCACCCTCCTTTCAATCCTGAGCATTTGTTTTTTGTGTTGCAAGGGAGGATTAATAAACTACTGGTATATTTGCACTGTAAGACCGTCGGAGTATTTTTGTAGTGGAGAGGCCTTGAGAAATTGGATGCAAAGATCAAGGGGAAAAAAAATCCACTCTAGAGAGAAACAGATCTCCTCCTGTTTCTCTCTTCAGCTTCCTTGTCTCCCTTTCCCTTTCTTTTTGATTTATGTTGCCTTATTTTGTTTGGTTTTTTTTTTTGCAATCAGAGGTAAGAGCATTTTAATACATATTAAAAGGTGATAAATTGAGACTAGCTGATGGGTTAGGGTTGATATGACATTTGTCTTTATGGGTGGGGAGATTGATAACTCATGAGCGGCATAAGAAATCAAGCAAAATCACTTAATAGGGAATCTATTTTTTGGAAGAACATTTTTCTTTTGTGCAGGCATATGACTGCTATGATAGCCCTTTATATTTTGTTTATTCAGCTTATCTGTGCTCTTCCCAGGCCCCTAGTTTTCCTCACTTCTTTCCCCCTTTAAAACACCCAGACCCTCCCATTTTGAATTTAATACCTGACCTTTCTTGCCCCCTGCCTAATCTCTGCCACCCACTCATTCCTTCTCTGCAATTCAAGCTTCTGTTAGCTCTTCTTGAAGACCTTGCAAAATCTTCTAAACCTGGTGTCCCCCCCACCCTGCTCTCAGTTGTGAGTGCAAATCATCAAAGTCTAGGTCACTTCCTGATGTCTTCAGAAGAAATGATGGCAGAAGAGCAATTGGGAATCTCAGTTTAGTGGGTGATGAGCACAGAGACTTTACAATTTTCAGGGGCTGCCTAAGAGCCTTGTCTAACACGCTGTCCTTGCTCAGGCCTGACAGTTTCCCACATCTTCACACTGTATCCCTCTACCTCTCTGCTTCGGTAAATTGAGCTTGGCTTTCTTGTTTCCTTGGCACTATTTTACCCTCAGACTACATCCTCCCTCTCAGTACCTACTTTCCCAGAACTTTTTATGAGATCTTGCCCCCTTTCCTACATGCATGTTTGGTTCTCCTCAGAGATGCTTTGTAAAGAATACCCCCATTAGCCATTTCAAATTTCCTAGATCTGCTTTGGTCTGATTTCCTCAGAGTTACGTTATCATCAGTCTTTCTTTACACAAGGTGTTTCAAAAAGTGCTGAGATGAAGGATCTCGGAGATCCTATGGATCCACGTCTGAAGGTTCTGACTTGAACTCTCCCCAAGCTGAAGACATTTATGAGGTCTCTTCCTAACAAGGATTCCCTGCAGTGTGCGTGTGTGTCTCCGCCTTTTTGCTTAGTTGCTGCACTCACAAAAGCCTTCTAGCTCTGTCTAGCACAACTTGGTGTCTGTTTTCACTAACGCTTCAAGGATTAAATTACCTTTTTTGAAGTTTCTGCTAATGTCCAATTGAAGTATCCAGCACTGAGTTCAAAATGATGGGGAACACACTGCTAGACAGATGAACAAACTGATGTGTATTTATCTGCACCTGCCTGCCCCTCCTGTCTATGCACACCAGGTATGATTACAACAGCCTCGTCTCCTCAGGGAACTGGGTAAATGGGAAAGGCTTTCTGACTTCCCCCAAATAATCAGTGTCCCGTCTCCAGCTCTCACCATTTACTACTGGCAGAGATGTCTTGTCTGTTTTCTGCTTGGTTTCCAGTAAGTGTTCCTCCTACAGAGGGGTAAATGACTTCCCCAACCCTTCTGGGAGGAAATAATTCTTCTTTTCCATCCAGTTGTACCTCTGGAAAGCTTTTGACATCACTTATCAATGCTATACTCCCCTTGTCTCTCTGTCTCCTATCCAAGATTTTTTTTCCTTTTTTTTTTTACATTTCTGATGGTTAAGACAGCTTTCTCACCTTTCAGATCTCTGTTCTTTGCCATTTACACGCAGATGTTCTTCCTTTGCCACTTGTTTCTAGTTTATCTAAGGACTATATTCCCAAGAGAGTTTTTCATATTCCTTATTCTTTTAATCCTTTGCCCCATGTCTATCTACCGGTACTGACTCTTTCCACACAATATCAAATGTGTAGTTTCCAAAATGTAGATACTGTAGACATGGAACTGATTCTTCTGGGTGCATTACCCCCAAATATTTCTTAATTTAGACTATGAGTCTGCTATCAAGGTGAAAAATATTTGCTTTACCCTTGAAGTTGACAAAGTTTGGGAGAAAGGAAGGTTCTACCTTATTTATCACGTAAGCAAAACTGTCTGTTCTAATGTTACATTACAATGCCTAGAGTTTACCACTGAGCAACAAGAACCTGCAAAATAGTTATATGAAAAAGATTACGGTGATAAAATGAGTATCTGTGATTCTAGGGCCAAAGGGACATGAATCTAGCTTTCCAGTATCACAGCTAAAAAGCTGTTATCCAGAAGAGATTCATCAGTTTCTTCAGTTGTACTTCATATTCAACAAGAATTGACTGAGGAGTAAGAGTCTTAAATGCGAAGAAGGCAATTTAAATTACACTTTTGAAAGAATTTTCTAACATTAAGGACAGGCAGTGACGCAGTGGCTGAGTTATTGAATCCTCTGCAGGTTTTTGCTGTTGGACAGTGAGAAATGGTGGAGTACTTTCTCCAAGATCACAATAGATAGAAGGATCAGATTATTTCCTGTAGACTTTGCTTTGCTTCATTCCTGAAATCACCACCTAAACTTAGAAATACTACTCAGTGCCTTTCCCACTACCTAGCCTTCCAAGCTTGAAGTGTTCCCCTTTTTGTTTTTTGTTTTTTGTTTTCTACTCATTTTAAGCTTCAAGCAGGTTCTCCGCCTTTGTCCACCTGTAGACAAGCCATTTTTGTAGGGTTTGTTTTGGGGAAAAGGATGTTTGGTCCTATTCTGCTTCATTCCGCTGTGCAGTTGTGCTGGCAAAGTGAGTCTGCTGCAAACTCTTCAGCCCAATGTGATACAGTGTAGATGAACGGTGCTATATAAATGTAAATTTCAATTCATTCTCTTCATTCATTCAACAAGCTATCAACACGACCTTGTCATTTCAATTTTTCACACTTTTTGTGGGAGTCCTCTGTCTCAGCCAAGTCTCATTTCCTCAGCTCAGTGCCAAAGGTTGACCAGGTTGTATCAGAATATACAGACTTTTTTTTTTTTTTTTTTTTTTTTTTTGTAAATACTCAAACCTAATGAGAAGAAACAGGAAGCCAGTTGCAGCCTCAGCCAACCTTTTTCTCTGCTTCATTAGCCAGACTACAGTCAAAGAGGTACTGCTGCCATGTCCACTGCTGTCCATATACCAGTCTGCATCCTGTTAGCAGAATTTTCAAACTTTGGGAAATGACACAGCTCAATAAAAGAGCTGAAAAAAAAATTCTATGGGAAATATTAAAATTCCAGAATTCTCAATGGGGGAAAATACATTACAGAAAAATTGTAATTCAAAACCTCCTTTCCATTACTCCCAGAAAGAAGAGATATTTCTACTTTCACTGTTCAGCTTAGGAATTTTTCTCCTGCAGAGTGTTTGAATACAGTTTATGCAGGTAAAAGTGCACTTGTGTGTGCTTACATTTCTTGCTTAGAATAGAGATACCAGTTTGCACATGCCACTGTAGTTGAGTTTGTAGATGGTTAATGCTGACACACTGAAGATGACGATAAAAAGAGGTCCTTTAGCAGCCACTCATGCTATTCTGGCCATTTCACATTTCTACTTAGTCATCTGTGGGCAAAAAGCTCATACTCCTGCTGAGACTTTCCTTGCCAGTGTTATGACTGTTCCCTGGGAGGCCAGTGTTACATGAGCTTCCTGGTGTTTCTGTTTGCACTCTCTGGCCTGTTCACACCTTGCCTCCTGACATGCTTCCAAACGCTTGGACTTCCTAGCCACCCTTCTGATGTGGATGTGGTTTCATTTCACGTTTGTCTGTTCAGTTTATCTGTTTGTCCTTGCAAAGGACAATCCTACATGATATCATAGTATATCATAATAGCTCTATAGGTTAGTCAACTTGCCCCCTGCGAAAGCTGCACAATTTTATTCACAATGTATACGTTATTACCTGAGGAGTCTATGGGGGCAGTCCAAATCCTTGTGATGCAGAGTTAGAAACACCTGACTTTGATTTGCTTTAATGCAATCTTCGCTTTTTCTTTCAGTAGCTTTTCTCTGCCTTCTCTTCATAGAATCATAGAATTGGTAAGGTTGGAAGGGACCTCTGGAGATCATCAAGTCCAGCCCTCAGATGAGTGGCCCATACAGGGATCGAACACACTACCTTGGCATTGTTAGCACCACGCTCTAACCAACTGAGCTAAACCTAACCCCCTAAAACTAGCTATTGTGCATAACATACGCAGAATCATAGAATGGTAAGGTTGGAAGGGACCTTTAGAGATCATCCAGTCCAACCCTCAGCATAGCCCCGGACAGGGGTTGAAACCATGACTTTGACATTGTTAGCACCACGCTCTAACCAACCAAGCTAAACCACATCACACTTCTCCAACATCTGACTCTTGATCCTTACAGAGTTGAAAATTATCTTCTTATTTATCTTAACCTCTCATGTAATCTTCCTTACTGTCTCTTCCTCTGCCTCCTGTATTAATTTTTTTCTTTACACTCTCTTAACTTCCTTCTGCAATCTTTCTAGTCCTCCTCTCTACCTAATGTTTTATAGCTTGCATATGCCTCTTTCTTAACCTTAATTACTTTTTGCAGTTCCTACTCCTAGTGTATTTATTGCTTGATAGCACACATAAGCCTTGGCATATATTCATTTATCTTTGAATGCTTCTCATTTGCCTTTGGTTCATTTGGTAGTGTTTTTATATCTCAGCCAGAAATCTGTGGGTTCACCCCAAAATTAGGACTCTCCTTAAGGGGTTCATGCTGCAGCTGATTACAGTGCTTTTGGCTATAATATTGATGCTTTCAAAGAGTACCTTCCATAGACATTTCCTCTGCTCAGTCCTGCTGATTGCCTACATCCCCAGGCAGAAAAAGAGTTAAAGATTCTACAGCACGTTATATAAAAAGTAAGAAAACTGCATATCTTGGCCAGTACTTAGAAAATAAAATGTTTTAGAGACCACTTCTACATATATGAATTATTGTTAGCTTATGTAGTTGACCGCTCTTCATTGCTAATGCCCTGTAGGAGCTAATCAGGACAGTTAAACAGTTCAGCTCTGACAGCTGTTTGTTTTGTGCAGGGTGTGACAAAGAAATCAGTATTTTATGGAACCCTGTTCAGCCTCCATCCTAGTGGTAAAGAGCCTTGTATGCTAATCTATTGAGCCAGTTACTCCTTCTTGTGTTTATTATAAGTAAATGTTGATGCTTTAAGCAACGATGTAGGTATTAGACACATCATATTTTATTTGCTAATACAAAATATTGATTCTTTGCTCTCTTAAAGCAAGTTTAAACTGATAAATCTCTATATTAAATTCTTTGGAGTTACTCTAGATTTGGAGCTACCTCACTGGATTTGCATTAATGAAGTCAGAATCACGAGCAATTTTCCTTTATACTAAATTTGTAATAGTGGACAAGATGGAGGACCTGAAATGGTCCTGTCCTAGGAATTTTTTGTGATTCATCTCTGAGCTGCCATTCTACTTTTCTTTCTTCTTATGCCAGCAAGTAGTAGAAAATTGCTAAATTCAACGTTCAAGTAATGATGTTAGCTTAAAATATATTTTTTCTTTAAACAAACAATACTGCTTTTTGACTTAATTTCTCAAGAATTTGTCACCTGGCTTTGTGCAATTCATTGTCACATTTGTAAGCTATTCTCTACCTCCGGCTGGAAAGGGTGTTATTGGAGAAAGGGTGCACTGAAGAAAATTGCGCCATAAAACGACCATCTGTATCCTGGTCAGATCCATG
The DNA here is from genome assembly GCF_028389875.1 of Rhea pennata. Taxonomy (NCBI): domain Eukaryota; kingdom Metazoa; phylum Chordata; class Aves; order Rheiformes; family Rheidae; genus Rhea; species Rhea pennata. The sequence goes on from NC_084666.1 coordinate 8,061,924, forward strand.
TCTGATAAAATGGTATGTGATGTTCATGGCAGGTGGATGTTAACTAAGATTTGCTACGCACTTTTGGGTACGTCTACTCCAAATTTTATACTGCCTTCTATGGAAGAAGAAACATGGATTTAAAGTACCAAACCATAGAGAAAGTCAATTGCTACTCCTTGTTATGCTGCTGCTGTTCGCGATACTTGGAGAGAGCCATAGGAACTCTGATGAATATATTTTTAATTATGTTTTCTTATAGTAAATTACACCAAAACTGCTTCTGATGATGTTACTCATCAATTTAGTGGAAGATAACCCAGGGAAACAAAAATAAGAACCGACTTGGAAATCTACAGCTGATTTATAAATTGTCTGCTAAAGGCAATTTGCTCTCTTTGTCTGCTGCGCTTACCCGATTGCTGCTGAAACTAATTGCTCTTTTCTGAGCATTCCTCGAAGAAAAGAATAAAGCAAAACAAAAATAAAAATAAACAAAAATGAGCGCGAATGTAAAACAGTGAATGGTAATCACAACTTCCCGCTTAATTATCAGCTTTTTATCAAAGAATCACGTCTAGGACGCAAAGGTAATTGCAAACGACAACAGGAACGCTGGCTATGGCAAGCACGAGGTGGAACGTTTCAGAGCACATACAGCGCTCCACCGGTGTCAAGGTCTTTTTCAGGTCAGATCCCTAGCAGCTGATCTGGTTCTGAGCTGAGGGTGATTCAAAGGTTAAGTCTTATACCGAAGGGCTGCTCTGGTCAGCCACATAATTGGAATAACAAAGTCAATATATGTTACTGGTTGTGGGACACAATCTTCATTTGATCTCTCACACGGCAGATTAATTAAGTGTTATCAATTAATGGGCTGGTAAAAGTGAACACCCTGTTAGTCAGTTTTCCAAGTAGCGCCAAGCATATGCAAGCCCTGCGGAGGGCGCAGGTGGGGGGATTCACCTCTGGACGGCACAATTACTTTCCAAGAGAGGGAGAACAAAAATAATGGGAAAGTAGGTTGCAAAAATCAACATTATTTAAAGGTTTTCTGTAGGTTCTGTTTTTACTGTGACACTGAGCTTTGAGTGGATCCCCATTTGCGATCATTAATCACACACTCATCAAATCCCTTTGTGAGAAATATTTCTGTTATTGTTGTACAACAGCGTATATCGAAATGTGGCAAGCAACGTCCAAGGCTCTGCCACACGATAGCTCCGAGCAGTGCAGGGCTGGTACCTGGAGGAATAGTGCTATGGCCTTTTTTAGCCCTGCTGTGACTGCTCAGGTGTGTAAGTGCTCATCAGGGTGATGTGGGACTCTGCAACTGGGAGTAACTGAAAGTGCCAATCAGCAGATTTGCTGGGCCTGGAGTGTTTAGGATGGCCACAGATGAAGTGTTAGCCCAGGGGAAGGAATAGTTCTAATACTTTCTGTATACGTGGTTCTTCTACCTAATAAATTTTGCTCTTCTAAGCACTTAGGGCTTTGCAAAAATGTAATGAAGCATCTAACATGCCTGAGAGCGTTTTATATTAACCACGATGGTACAAACCTTGGCTCCGCTGCTGCCCAGACTTGGAGGCACCTAAACTCAAGTCTGCTGTCTTTTGCCAGGGAGGTTCCCCAGTCATTTATAATGCTCTTCCATGGAAGCCCCAAACCCCCCCCCCCCCCAGATATCATAGCCCTGAGCTGGTCCAGGTGGGGTAACTGGAACTGTCTCAGTAGCTGGTGGGAAATTCCTCTCCCTTCTCTCTGAGGGGATGAGTGTGCACACCTTCGGCCTCTGGGGACTGCAAGGCATGTGAGAGGTACTGGGGGTCAGGGCAATCTCCGTTCATCTTTTTGACGTTCCTGCACCCTGCAAAAAAGAAGCTTTTTCTGGGTTTCGCTTATTAGAAAGATATTTGAGGGCATGAAGTGATGAATGGCTTCCTTCAGGCCACAGAGCAACAAACAACAGCTGAAAAGCAAACGGTCCTCCCTGCTCTTCCTTATCAGGAGCCTGTTTAATTTTGCAAGGTGCACCATCAACCACTAGTTTAAGAGCTCTCTCAGAGGATGCAAACAGACTTTCAGATTACCTTCAAAGCAAATGGGAGAGAGACATTATTTAGAGAGAGTCTGTCTAAAAGATATTTGCTAACTGTTAGCGGTTGCTCTTAATATATATTTTCCTGATAGTAGTAATACATTTCAGCAGTTTGATTTCCTTCAGTCCATACAACAAAAAATAATCGAGTTTGCCTCCATGTACTGGCACTGATATAGATGTCTGAGTGGCTGCATAGATAGACTTTAGCTTATAATGAAGCTCTTTCTCTTGTGAGGTAAGACATAGATACTGTTTTGTTTCAAGGTGTTGCTTTTGGCATACTGACTTTCGAGTAACGGGAATCTCTGTTTAGAGCAAAATTGTTTTGGGGGAGAAAATAGACTCCAGCTCAGACCAGCGGAAACCAGCTTGTTCACTCTATTTATTTCTTGATTGTTAGGAGAAGGGTTGTTTCCTCAGATGTGTAGTTGGTGGGAACAACCAGATAGTAGAGGGGCCACAAGGCTGCGGCACGTAGCCTGTAGAAGCGGTGAACGTTTGTGTTGTCCTCAGAGTGACTTCAGGGAAACGTTGGATGCTATGGGACCACAATGCAAGAAATAGTGCCTGGCAGTGGTCCGCAGTCCGGAAAGTTTGGGAGTTTGTTGTAGACTATGTATGGCAACTCAAGGATCACATGGTGTTCCTAAGTCTCTCTGATAACTGTCACAGTGAGAAATACTGTGTCCTGGCCTTGCAGTCAGGAGCAAAATAAAGACTCCCTTTCCCCGCCAAGCAACAGTTATTTCATTCGCCATTACTGCATGCGAGGCTGAAGACTGCTGAGGTGCACGGCACTAAACATCCATTTTCTTGCTTTTTGGTAATTTCATTTGTTGGTTTTGGTTAATGAGTGAATTAAATTGTAATCCAAAAGGAGTTTTGCTTGTTAGATGATAAAATGAATGTAGAATGTAATTGTTCTTAATGTCTTTTTTTAGCACTCTGTTCATCTGTTCTGTTCCTTCCTCTGAATTTTGCCTGTTTAAACTTGCTAGGTTGTTGTATTGTTTTCTGTGCACCTTCATGAATTTTACTTTGCCTACCCCGGATCTTGATTTGGCAGATTTTCCAAGGTATCATCATTCAATATGCTGGGGAAACCAGTCTGTGTTTTAGATCATGGCCACTTAGCACATCTGAAGGATTTGGTAATAGTCAGGCTGAGTAGGTTAGGAGGAGCCTTTACTGCAAGGTCCAAAGAGAACAAGGAGGGCTTGACCTCACATATAAATAAACTTTGGGCCAAATTCTCCCTCAGGGTTTGACTCTGAGAGATATTTATTTTCCCTTTTATTTTCCTTCTCTTTGTTTCTCAAATATTTGCTACTTTTGTTCTTAATATCAATGTAAGTAATAAGTTCCAAAATCAGTATCTCCATAGACAAGCCTGGAAATGGTCTCTGCACTCAAAACTTGGCATATGGCAGGACAAATACGGCTATTCGAAATCCTGCGTGGGGTAAAGAAAGTACTTTGAGACCATCAAGTAGGTCCAGTTAGCCTTTGCTATCAAAGAAGGGAAGGGTCTGGGTTTCCTGATCGCTTGAAGCAGTACCCCCCTTCCCACCTACGCAGGTGCTGTTATAAGGGACTGATGGCCAAGCAATGATAGGAGAACAGATCTGTCACAACTTTTTGGTTTCGAGACCATTCACTTCTTGCTAAATTGTTTAGCTTTCCAAACTATTACCATTTTGGTTGCTGAGCAATGTGCATGCTTAGCCATAATTTTCATGATATTGCTTGATGGGACACTTTGTAATAAAATCACTTCCAAAATGCATTTGCAGGTTGCAGCCATATTTCTTAAACAGAATAATCTGCAGTTTTGTCTCCATGATTAAGCATCTGAGTTTATTACATATATTTTGTTTTATGTGGCTTAACATAAGCAAAAGAAGCAGTTCCCAGAAACCTCACTTTTAAAAATATTTTGACATGTGATTTACTGAAGTTATCTGATGAATTTCAGAACAAATATATGTCTTCTTGCCTTCCTATAATACTGTGTGTAATAGCTGTGGCTGTCTGTGTTTTTCCACATTGATAAGATGAAGAATGTAGAATTTCTGCAGTCTCCATTTGTTATTTGGGATGGAAAGGGTAATACCTTTTTAGTAGCATTTGCTACTTGCCCTGTACCGCTTAACAGTTTACCCCTTTTCCCTGCTGTTTGCTTGTTTCATTGACCATACCCATGAGACAGAATCCATTAGCACCCAGGTAATGCTGTCACTTTTGCAAACATGTTTCCAAGGATATATCTGTATTGATAGAGAATATGGCTGGAGCATCAGTGCAAACTTCCCTGTGATGTTGCTTAAATTCTCCAGGTTGGGGTGGAAATCAGCTAGGGAGAAGGGGAGGAGAAAATAATTTTTTATTTTTATTATAAACAGGCAGAAGCCTGTTGAATAGTATGGGGTAAATGACAGGCAGGTGTACTGCTAGCAGTGGTGGAGCAGAGCAAGTGCTTGCAGATAGATGAGGTGAGGAACACCGAAGGTCAGACCTTTGGACACTTGGTGAGAAATTGGGGAGTCCTAGAGACACGGAATTTTTTTGCAGCTCAGCCCCTGGAAAAGGCTTTGCAGTTGCTTAGAGTGTGCTCAGCAAAATCAATATTCAGCAATACCAAAATCCTGCTGTTGAGATGTCTCACAGGTCTTAAGTTTATGGTACCATGGTGATTTTTGCCAATAACTTCCACGTGTCTGAACAAGAAACTTTCTGCAAAGCTCCTCTCAATAATTTTGTTTGAGCTCTTGAGCTCCAGCTGCAAAAGTGTTCCACTGCCGTATTTTCTGTGCAGTTTGCAGAGATGTTTTGTAAGGTTTAGGGAGCATATGGTACCTTTGAGTGAATCCCTTGACCCTTGCTATGAACAATGCTTAGAGCAGGGTTCTTCATTTCCTTTCCTCACCAACTTCATGGATAAACATGCTCAAACTGATGCACATCTTTGGAAAGTAACGCTGAGCCTACAATAGAGGAAAAGTTTCTCAGTGTCATGAGACAGTAGTACTGTTGTCCGTTACAAAGACTATCACAAAAAAAGGGATTTTTTTTTTTTTTAATGGAGGCAGCTTATGAAATCCTTAGGATTTGTATTGTTCTGCATGTCTTTCCCATTTTCTATTTTGCCACATCTGTGTTGTTAAGTAGATCCTTATAGATATTTCTAGGAAAGCAAAATTCAATCTTCTAGTTTCACCTCTATGTCAACAGCTGAGAGAGGTACCCTGTCAAAGCAATGGAAACCTTCTGAGTCATATATGGAGGACAAACAGATGGACAAGAGGGAAGTGAAATAGAAGGTCTAGCTGATTTTTTTTTTTTTTTTTTTTATGATTGCTTTAGTGAGATCAGGTCTCACTGCCAGATTAGAAATGGACAGATCTAATTCATTTTTTTTTATCAAGGAAACTAGATTTTTGAGAGGTCCTTAATACCATTCAAAAGAATTCATCAAATATACCAGTTCCTAATGTAAATGGGTAATAGTTTATTTTTTAGATTTCCAGTATCTAAAGGAACCTCTAGCCATACTCTGAAAAAACCCTCCTTGGTTTAAAGATGCTCTTTCTACTGCCTGCAGGCCTTTATCTCAGCTTGGTGATAGCTGGTTGCTTGTCTGCATATGTACAGATGGTCAGAGGGGACAAGTTGTGAAGACTCATTTTTTTTTTTCCCCACTCTGGTGAAGTGACACACATTTACATTGCAAAAAAATTTACTATCCTACCAGAAGAACAGCCCTTACTCCTAAAAATGCCCTCAGTACTGCAGATATTTCCACTGATTTCATTGCTAGTATTCTTGCAACAAGGCGCTATTTCATCCGAGAAAGACTGGGAGGATCCGAGTCCTCAGTGACTCGCTCATAGCAATCCCTTGATAGATTCAGGGGGCTGCGTCGCTGTCGCAGGCTGAATATCTGCCCTGGAGATTTTTCCCTTTGTATGAGGGTGCTGGCACCTTTTTGGTTTTCCATGTCACACAAGTTTGTTCAAAGCCAGGTTTGTAATGTAGACTTCGGTGAGCGCACAGCTACGCTGATCAGAGCATGAAGCACGCAGCCCGGGCAGACCTCATCAGGACAGCAGAAACCGGTACACAAGAAAACTGAATTTGAGCAATTATTTGTTAACAGGAAAGAAACTACTATGCCAGTAAGAAGCAAAATTTCTCTGGTATGCCTAAGACTGTATCAGAAGTGCAGAACTGCAAATGTTTCTATATTGGGGAAGTACTCTAAACATAGGCAGAACCTGATGTTACTTTTCAAGCTGATTTATTTAAACTATTGCAAACGCCTTTGTGCACACTCTTACATAAATGTAAACCTTGCATATATTGCTTCAGCTTAAATTGATTTCTTACTGAATTAAGCCAAATTGGAATAAGTCAAGTTGAAATTGATTTAAGATTGTCCACGTGGATTTGCAGTGGTGTGACTAAATTGATTTAAGAACCTTCCTTAAGTTAAATGAATGCAACTTTTATTATAGTAGGTTCTAAGTGTTTTGAGATCCAGCACTAAAATTTTGTTTTCCATTGTATATGCCAAGAATCTCACTTGGCTATTCATGTGACTAAAAGGAAGAGAGTTTGCCACCGAACCTGTGAAGTCCTACATAAATGCAAATTATTATTACTGTGACACTTTCACACATACTGTAGTCTTGCTGATAGAGAAATACAGTATTTTATGAGTAATTAGAAAAAAATGAAAAGAATCTCAATGCTTGGAGTGCTGCATTTTTTTAATTTTTAATCAAATGAGAATGATTACATATAATGGTGAGGATGCATAAATATAGATGCAGTCAGACTGATACAAGCAACCTCTTTAATTATGTATTCTAAATACACACAGGTCATTTAAGTTTCCTTTACTCTGTTGTACTGTAAGGAGAGATGTACCCAGTTTAATTGTGTCCCATTGATTTTTTTTTCAGCTTTTGTGAAATAAGTGTTGTTTGGCATAATGAAACTTTTGTTTTCTTCAGCTTTTCCATATTGTCTCTTTTTAAAAATTCACCATTTACTCCTCTGCACTGAACAAAAATCTTTCCTTAAAAATGAGAAAAGCACAATGCCCTCTATTTCTGAAATCATTAGGATTGACTTTTAGACAATCAATGTGTTAAATGATGTAATTATCCAATGGTCCTTTCCCCATTTAAACCAGTTTGAAAGTTAAAGGTTTGTTTTAGATCAATTCTAGCCATTTTGTGTGCAAATTACACAACTGCCTTTTCCTTAACTTATCTCACAAATCCAATTCAATCGAGGCATGTCCGTTTTAAATGGTTCTGTGGTAATGAGTAATTCTGAGTTTGAATACTAACTTACTAAAGATGGGGAAAAACCCCTAACTTCTAAATGTAACATGTTTAACCCAGATCTAGGTGAGGCAGAAGCTAGCGGCAACAATCGCACAGATTTTACGGAATGCAAGTTTTCTTTTGTAGGTGCAGGACACAGAGCCTTACTGGGATGATCCCAGTCTCCAGAACACACAGAGTCAAGTGCAGACCCAGTGTCCACAGATGACTCCCACCTCTGATGAGGTAAATGTCTCCTTCAGAGTCAATAACCTCCCTGGCAGCAACTCACTGATCTTGTCAGGAGGTCACCTGAGACAGCTGCCCCTTGGTATCTGGTGCTACTGGGGCATCTCTGGGAAAGCCACATACCTGAGTCCTGTTTCCTGGTCAGCCAGATTTCACCAGCTTCACTCAGTGGGGAATGACACTAAAGTGTGGTCTGGTACATAGCTAATGTCTCTTTTCTCTCCTGTTTCTCTCTTTTCTGTCACTGGGTAAGATCTTTGTGCAAAACCTCCCCTGGCTTTTGCAGGCCCTCATCTAGCCTAGGCTGCTACTGTACAAGTGACAAGACTGTTGCATTTCGAAAGCCCTTTAAGGGAAATAATAAAACCTTAAGGGAAACATATGGGAAATAAAACCCTAAAGGGAAATAATGTCATGCTTCCAGATTTCCTCTTGCAGTAACTGGCCACGCTGGACTTCTGTGTGCATGCATGTGGAGTCTTCAGGGCAGTGCAGCGCCTGGTTTGAAGACAAAATTTATCCCCATCTTAATATCTAAGACAACACAGGGATCTGCCTGCCTCAGATTGCTTTAGATGCTGGAAAGCTGTGAGTGGATAGTGCGATTAGACAGTAAAGGCTAGGTCTAAATGGAGACAGGATACATTTGAGTATGTTAAAAAACATATGGTGGTAATTTTAAATGTTCTTATTTATTTAGAATTAATTATTGAAACACAAAATGTCAATTATCTAGTATATTGACTGAAGGGAGAGTCATTCGTGTTGCATTAGGTGTGTAGTCAAGCATATATAGAAGTAGAAAATGTGGAAACAAAGATTTTCGCAGCATCACTGGCATGTAGCATCACTAGGAAAGGCTCAAGCCTGCAAAATACTTTACCCACTTTTCTTCATAGAGCTGGATATAACATTGGATTCCTACCTGTTAGGGCCAGCTGATAGAGCTGTGTTTAGGCTGTTTGTTGCGTATTGAAAGGTACTTCCTCCGTGTAAGTTACCAAAAATGAAGAATGATGAGAATTTCAACTTTTGTATTTCTTCCTTTTCTTTTATGTGTACACTTACCTGCATAATCTTAACATTGCAATAATATCCTGCCCCACTTTAATAGATATATTAATTATATTTCTCCCTTCTAATGGGCTACTTGCATTATGGTTTGGGGACACAAAAGTAAATTTTAAAATCAATTATACAATTACATATGTAGCAATAACAGAGCACAGAGCTAATCGTCTTTGGGTCAGGACTATAACCTTCTCATAAAGTGGGTTTCATTAGGGTAAGGTCTATTATTGCAAAGAATTACAGAAATAATGGGAGTGGGTGTATTCAGCAAGAAATAACAAATGAGGGTCTTTCCTAGATAAGAGAAGCTGTTTGCTGGCTGCAGTGTGATAGCAGGCCCCTATAGTGTATGTAAATTGATAGGGTCAACTTTGCTTGGTGTGTGCAATGCACAGTGTACAAGAATTAATTTCCGTATCGTTCTGGAGAATGGCAGGAGGAGGGCTTCCAATTATCACTGATCGTTGGGTACAACTGAGCCAAGTGTAAGAAAAAGACAAAAAGGAGGCACGTGAAATGGGCTAAACACTCTTAGTATAACACACTTTGGTCATTAGTATTTAATGTTTTCCGTCTGTAGGGCTTGTGACAGAAGCTGTAGTTGTCTTTGTATATTGTCCTAGGTGTAGCTTTGAAGCATATGCTTTTTTAATATCGTATGTAAAAATATTTGCACATCATCCACAAATATTAACCATTCTTGTAAAAATTTATGAACCTGATTTTACAACATCTGATAAGGTGAGCTTTACACTGTCCTTGTTTCCCAATGGGAAGGTGATCTTTATACAAGTTGCAGGATGCATTTTTCTAAAGACCAAATCCTCAAATATTTTAGTCTTAAACATGGGAGGTAGATGTTCACCTACCTCTGAGGATCTGGAAACACAAAGTTAATTCAGTGTTAATGATCTTGCATACCAAAGATACACTGATGGCTTGATAATTTTACACCTGGTAGCTTGCCCAGATCCTGACTCACTAGTCCAGGTTCTGAAAACAATTAGGCTTCCCTTCAAAGTGAGTAACTACCTCCTTGTGGTGTGTGTAGCACTGATATAAATGGGAAAGGGAAGGCAAAGCCTCTCCCTTGGGAGAGCGCGGGAAGGCACGCTCTCCTCCGCACAGCTTGTGCCATCCTCCCGACTTGCTACGACAGCTGCGCAGGGCTGCAGTGCCACGTTGCTGTGCTGGGGACACTGTGAGATGAGGTCTGCTCAGCACCCTCATTTACACCAGTAAATCTGTGGCTGTTACTTGTTTTGGTAACCTTTTAACAGGCATTACAGCGGGTTGTAAAAATACTGTGATGGTTAAGAAAACAAGGATAAGTTTAATTGTTTCTGTAAGAAAATGGTTTTCTATTAAATTCCTTTACTTACCTTTGTCCTGCTGGAACACCATTGCTTAGTAATTACCTATGTTAGATATCACAGGGTAGTGTAATAAAAAATTGACTTTGATTTCATACCTGAAAGAAGTAGTACTTTGAGAGCCGTATACTAAAGTGATGATTTGAAAGCTAGGGTGGGATGGAGGGAAAATAATTTTTATTTTTCTAATTTTGATTGGAAATAATATTTCTGGGAGTGGTTTCTCTTTCTTACACCATATAAAACATTTTCATCTTGAAGTGGTTACTTGATGAGAACAAAAGACTGTGTAGAGAAGTTCATGGTCCTGGAGGTAGCTAAAAAGAAAGACATGGGAGAACTACGCCAGAAAGGAGAGGGAGCCTGGAGGCAGACACTTATTTTTCTGCAATGGGGTCTTGTGTTTCTTTTCTTGTGACCTTGAAGGCAACATGCTTTGGTCAGCAGAGATGTGAGCTAGCCTCTAGTCCTGCCTCAGCCTGATCTTTCATCTGTGTGCTCTTCTGCAAGACTCCATAGTTCTCATTGCCTGTCCTATGCTTTGCTTTTCTTGTCTGCTGAGCCTGCTAATGTTTTTCTGTTTTGCAAAGCTGTAGTTTAGATTGTGTTTGCCTCACCACACAGTGCTGCAGTCCCAAATGAGATCTTGGAATTTTACCATGATATCACAATTTTGTGATTTGCTAGCTGGGTTTGTGGATGCCAGTGGACCTGTAATTTCTTGAAAGATGTCCCTGAAAGACAAATAAGAAAGCCAGCTTATTGTCTGGCTTAAGTTTAATTTTGCTCTTGAAAACTCTGAATTCCAATGGGAAAAGTCTAAGGGCTCTACATATAGATCTCATTTGATCCAGGTTGTCCCTTCCTCCTCGCTTGCTGGATGACAGACCAGATGTGGTACTACAGTAAATAGTATCAGCTGAGGGCAGTATTTCCACAGGAAACTCAGGTCTGCACAGCCAGTTGTTTTGCAGAGCCGTAGTAAAGACGAAGCAGACACGTGCCCAGGTAGCCAAACTGGAGGACACCATAGGCAGCAACAGCGCTGATGGAGACGAGAGCTAATAGTTTTAGAATCTGCTGGGGTCGGGCGGGATGTCTTCCTCTGTGACCTTCTTCTGAACACAGTTGTTTTAGATGGTAAGTTTATTAGCAGAGGGCAGGGCACATAGATGGCCCTGATTTCAGTGCAGTGGATTCTTTGCAGGATGCAGCTGCCAAGCTAAGAAGCATGTATGAATTTAGATCCCTTGGGTGATTTATATTTGACTGCCTTGGGCTGCTTTTCATAGTGATGGCAAAAGGCATATCCTCTATACCACCATGCTCCATCTGCTAAATGTCAAGACTCTCCTGTGATATGTGGTGCACTACAGCACCTTGGTGAACTAGCTGAAAGGATGCTTTTAATCTGGCAAAACAAGGTATTCTCCTACTCTTGGAAGCAGTTGAAATTTTAAAGATGAAATGTTAAAAAATAAATACATGGAAACAAAAAACAGTTTAAGAACTGAGGAATTTTATGTTCCGGAAATAAAAACACCTTTCTATAATGGAGCTTCATGCAATATCTATGTATGATGCTATCTATGTTCATATTCATTTCATTGCCATAACGATATATATAATTTAATATTCTCTCACCAATGTAAGCATACATTATATAAACCTGTGTAAGTTTTGGGGACAGATAAGAAAGACAGCTCTGCCATGAAAAATTGCTTATTTAATCCAAATTTAGGAAGACATTAAATACATACTTGACTCCTTGACTTCCATGAAATTATTCACATTCTTAAATTTAGAAGAGTCCTTACGTATCTTGTTGAATTGGGCCTAAATTAATCATATTTCAATGAGCTGTTCTGAGTTTTCATAGGAGGCTATAGCTAAAAGCAGATTTTTACTTGTTCAAAGTGATAAATTAAATGAGAATTAATGATGTGATGCCAGTGGTCCAGAGCAGCAGTGTCAGAATTGTTAATAGGGCAAAATTTAAGATACACTTGGCTTTTGCAGATATTTTAATCCGATAAGTATCTAAAAATGAGTTGCTAAAAACACCTTAGCTATAAACGCAGCGAAACTAGCTAAATACACTGGTTTAGAAAGCTTAATATAACTTAATCCTAGCATCTTTTTATAACATCCTAAAATACTTTGCAACACGGAGGCAAGGTTTTCTTTTCTTAAACCCTATTATGAAGAAAGTTAATTTCACTTTAGCGTCGGAGGCCTCACCACCCTGCTGCATTACCAGACCTCTGACAGGCCTATTCAGCTAGGCGCCGCTGATATGTTGTAGAGATTTGAAAGTAAAGAATTGCAAGAAGTGCAATTTAATCCCAAAGTCATTACCTAAATGCTGAGATAGGATGGGGATTACCACCAATGTAAATGAGATATGAGACAGCCAATGGATTAGGGGATCCTTTCTTTAGGATGACTTCAGCAAATAGGCTAAGATAAGGAAATCTTTGTAATTACATGGAGCTACACTGGTCAATTCTCACTTTTAAATACTAAGGAGCTGGAGGAAAAAAAACCCTACATATGTTATTCTGTGCAATATTAAGTAATTCCTTTCTAATTCTACACAATCAATAGAAGAACATCATGCCAAATGAAAAGATGAGGGCTGCCTACAAGTCCTTTTGTGACTGGTATCATTCCATCATTTTTGGTAATATCATTTCCAAATTAAATTTTATGGTCCATTACATACTAGCTCAAACACTTTTCTAATGGAATCTTAAATGGAACTGACTTGCTTTGCGTGGGGTTTGTCTCTCAGTTAAGATGTTATTTAGTTCTAATTATCAGATAATGAACTCAGGAAATTTAATTTTTAATATTTATATGTCAAAAGTCCATTGTACTTTGGTTAAAGGCTTTAAATTAAAAGTTAACATGGACAGAATACTAATTGAATATTTTCCCTATCTATAAGAGTGAGAAATGAGTTACATACTTGCCAGATTAGCTTGTTACAGAGCAACTGTTTACTTAAAAACTTAATTTAGTCTTCAAAAATAAATCACAAATAAGGAGATGCAGGAAAATGAACCTGAGAAGCTTTAGGTTTGCAAGCATAAAATGCATAATATCTTTATATGCATTGTCTCAGATTCATATCTGCAAGATATCACACAGCTGTATATATATGTATTTTCAGCATATATGTAAATGCTTGTGCATATATACAGTTTCCAGACCCTACCAATTTGTATCTGTTGTTCTTTCCATTTATACTTTCTCTCTTTTCCCACTTTCACTCCTCATTTCCTTCTTAGCAAAACAAGTAAAACCAACTTTTTATTATTCTTTCACATTTAAGAGCAAACCTTCTTGGGAAAATGACTGTTTAATGGAAAAATAAATGTAGTAGAACTTCTTTGGCATTAAAAGTGCCAATAGGTATCTGTCCCAACTGTATGTCCTTAATTTGCCTCTGTGATCTTTCTTTAGGTATCCAGTGGTTACTGGTCTATGCTGGAACTGGGAAAGACTGATTTTGATTCTTTCCTCTGCTACGATTTACTTGTGTGAGTTGGGTAAGTCCTATAAAGTGTGAGACTGAAAAAGGACTATTTATGTGCCTTTCTATTGTTATAGACTCCAGGGACTAAGCTAAAGCCTCTACAAACTGTAAATAAGGTGTGTAGAGTGTGACCTCCATCCCACTGGATCCACGCAAGAAAGCGTGCAGCCTGTGTTAGATGGCAGAAAGCAGAGATTGAACAGAGTGTTAATCTTGACTCTCATCAGTGCTTAGGTCCTTTTCTTCCCTTTGCTAAAGAATTAACCTTGAACTAACCTTTTCCTAAACATTCAGTTTCTTCTCCAAAAGGAAATAGGAGAAAACACATTTTTTAAGAAAAAATCTTTTAGGTAGAACTGAGGAGGTGCCAATTTCCTCCTTTTTGCATAGAAGCTTAATGATTAGAGCATTTACCCCAGGGAAGAAGATTTGGGTTGATGAGTAGGTTCAGGTGGATGATGACATTTGTGGCTTTTTCAGTACTTCCTGAAACTGTTCCACTCTGCATGAAAGAAGGAATAATTCATTGGATAGAAAATGAGTGCAATGTATAGGTAGACTCTTTGGGTTGGTCAGTGAACAGCTCCTAGAACAGAAGTAAATTCTGGGTCCATTCCTAAATACCCATTACCTTTGGGTATTTATTTTATGACTGTTTAGTACTCAGAACAGATTGGAAAACTGAATCTCTATGTTCACTTGTGTCTTAGTCATGTATTGTCTAGTTCTTCTTTGTTGTGTAGAGCTTTTTTGGGCTGAGTTCTTAGAAGTGTGATCTTCTATAACAGTTGAACACACCCAAAGCACTAATGGATCTTCTGAAGCACGGGACATAGTAAGAGAGGCTCAGAAAGGATTTGTTCAGCCAGCAGAAGAGAGGGCTATTTGCTGCTGCTTAATTTTGCTTATAGAAAGGATAGGGGCAGACTTTTCTCAGAGGTGTGCAGAGAAAGGGTAAGAGGCAACAGACGCAAGCGGCAGCAAGGGAAATTTCAATTAGATAAAAGGAGGTTCGCAGTGAAGGTGGTCAAAAACTAGAAGATGTTGCTTGGACAGGCTGTAGACTTTCCTTCTTTGGAGATACTCAGACTTCCCTAGATAAGGCCCAGGAGCAATCTGTTCTAACAGGTTGTAGCACTAGAGACAACGCTACTTTAAGCCAGGAGTAGGACCAGATGACCTTGAAAGGTCTCTTCCAAGCAAAATTATTCTACGATTCAGTTATCTGGGTCCTAAAATTATTCTGTGATTCAATTAATTGGATGTAGGCAAGCACAGCCTCCTAATTTCAACTCACTTTCAAGAAAAAATGGATGTTATTTACCTACATGCATATATCTAATGTAGTTCTGATATTGTTACTATGGCATGATATGAGTGTAGATGATGTTCACTTTCCCCTAAGGAGACTGCTGTTTATGTTAATCATAATTAAACTCCCATTTAACCTCTCTGTAGCTCTGATTTACAGAGCTGTGATGTCCAAGTGGCACAATATGGCTCATGATGTTTGTCATCGTTTTCAGTGTAGCTTGGCCTCCACAGACAACACTCTTTTCCATCCTACTGCCCAGTAATAACCTTGTCAGGGCTCTGTACCGTCCAGCTCTCCTGTACTGACTTGCCCAGAATTTGAAAGAGATCTGCAAAAAGAACAGAAGGATTCATGCATTGTAAATCAACTGTATCATCAGCAGATGAACGTGCATGATGATGGGAGGAGTCAAGGGGAAATAATCATAGGCTACATTAATTATGTTTAGTTGGCTTGTGTTCACTGCTCAGAAGCACATCACACTGAATCAATTAATACCAGGAGAATGGAGAAGCATGAAGAAGGCACATCCTGTTATCTTCCTCCTTGAAGGCTGCACTCTGATTCTCTCTCATTCTCCCTCTAAACAAACTTCTTACATCTAATTTATTTCCAGAGTAAATACATTTCTTGAGACATGTTACCTGTGGGCAGATAGTTCATTGTTTTTTAAATTGAGAGAAGTGTATGTGTGTGTGTATGTTTCTGATGTAGCTGGTATAATAAAGCTTTCACATTCATTTTTACTTTTTAATTGAACAGTAAATTAATTTGATTAATAAAAATCCAGAGTGTGCTCCTGAGTGTGAATTAAAGCCAGGCTGAGCACACAAATGTAATATCTTTCACACCAGTCATTTAGCAAAGCTGTTTCTAATTTTTTTTTCCTTTTGTTTCCGTAAGGCTGTAATGGTAGGACTAGACTGGAAGCATTCTGGTCTTAAATGTTTATTTTAATTCTCAGTGGCTATTTGAATTATTACTAGCAAGGATATCTTGCAATCATTTTGTGCTATTCATTAGTCTCCTTTAAAATTATATTCTTCTCTTTGTGAGCAGATCTAGTATCACATGACTGAAATGACTGATTTTTAGGCAATACCTGGCAAATACCAGATAGTGGAGTGGAGCAGTTTAGCCACGTCTGATTGACTAATTTGTTCCACCTTTAGAGAGGTTAGTTCCTTTCAATTCAATGCTATTTTCATGATCTTTTAATAGATGCTTTTTGACTCTACCTTAAAACACCCAGATTGTCCCCGTTGCTCTGTTGCGTGTACCTGAACTGTAATACTTTCGATTTCTTTATGAATGGTATTTTCGTATTTCTAAAAGTGCTACTTCTCTCATCGCATCTTTTCTATAGATATTTTTGCTTATTCTTTACTCTTTTCCCTGGCCTAAAGCTCAAGTCCTAGCAGTTTAACAGCACTTTATTTAAAGCAGAGGAAAGTCTCAGTACCTTGGGATCAGGAGCTGGTTGTGCTATTTTGTGGAGACTTTCTCCTTCTCGTCAGCTTAGTCGGTGAGGAGAGGCCACAGATGGCTACAGCAATGACGGGGGGAGGGGGGGTTCCCAAAGTAATGAGAAAATGAGGATTAATTGGAATACTGAGCTAAGCCCCAAGTAGAACGTATGCTTTGCTCTTTGTCCATGAAAACACCTATGAGAAACCTTGTTTCTTTATTTGCTGTTTTAATATAAAGCATTATTGATCCTTTCCACATCGATCTTTTGATTCAGTATCTCTTAAAACTTCTCTTCTCCAGTGTGTGGCATACACTGGAAACCTGCATTTGTATGAGAGCCCTTCTGTGTGGAGCAATACGCTCCAGTCACTCCAAGGCCAGGATATACAGATGATTTAAAAAACAACAAATTATCTTTGCACTTCTAACTGATTTAAAAACAATTGCTTTACTGTTGCTTCAGAGGAGGGTGGGTCTTTCACTGTCACAAGGTCACTTTGCAAGTTTTAATTGCTGGGTGCTGTTCTGTCCTTTCATGGCTTTCTAAGTGATAAATGGCTCATCGGTTCAAAAGCTAGTCTATATAAACAAGCTTATCTCTGCCCATAGTCTTTAATGAAAAATGAGTTGTGAGTATCATTGTTAATCATGGTAATTGTTAATGTTAAGAGGGCTGGTATTATGAGTTTTCCTATTAGGCTTTCAATTCGTTATATAAAATGAGCAATCTAGTAGCCATCTATAGCATTCTAATTTTAATTATCCAGTGGCTACATTTCAGACCACTCTTTCCTCATTGCGATTAACAAAACACCCTTAATGCAGTAACCAGTGTCTTTTGATGTAACTGGACTAAGTTACTTGAGATGTTTGATACGCAATAGTATCTTTAAAGATCAACTCATTGCCCTACGATGTGCTTCTTCCTAGGAATTGCTCTATGGGCTTTAATGTAGCTTACCCGACATACATCAGCTATTTCACTTGTGTTTGTTCAGCTCCATGTACAAACCCCACGTTTTACATCAAACAATAAAAGGATGAAGATGTGTCCTGCATTACAAAGAAATGCACTAGTGAATAATCACATTCCACACACATCCTCCTGTCAATAACTGAAGTGTTTGACTATTTTTGTGATGGGAAGTCCTGAATATAACAAGCAGTATTTGAAAATGTAGCCCCAAGTATTAAAGTTAGGACAAACACAAGATATCTGCAACTTCTTATCAGTTTTAGAGTGGGTAGAGCTTGTGTTTAGCACATGTAGCAATAAAGCTGAAGGAGAAAGTAAAGCACAAATCTAACTTTAAGGAAGTACGTTTTAAGAGATATTAAATAAGATATCAACACTTCCAAAATACAAGACATTTTACTCGATGTCTGTTTGCATTAGAAGGCAGACAGCAAGACAATATCTTATCATTGTTGAATGAGTACTTCCAGCTGTGGCTTAAGCTTCTTTACAGAAGTATTTACTCTGATATTTCAGAAGATGGTTTGAACTTCGACAAAAAAAGTGGAATAGAATATACTCATTTTGTTCAATCCTAAGTTTAGGTGAAGAAATGTTTGAGACATTTATAATTTTGGTGGAAATTATATAAAATAAGTGATTCTCCATTGTTTTTTCAGCCCAGAACTAGGTCATGTTTTCTCAGAAGAGCAATCCATGAACTCCAGCAGAGCAAGATCACCTTCAAAGCTTACTAGAGCAACATGTAGTATCACAAATTGTTGCTTTAGCTTCTCGCACAACAACCAGAAGTTAATCCTTGTAACTGGACTATATTCTTAGCAGTAGACATAAACAGATGCATATGGAATTTGATTCAGATCTGATTTTTTAGCCCACATAGTTGCATTCCAGGTTATTTGGATCCAAGGTTTGTGTGCCCTGAAAGACAGGAGCCTTTTATAAAACTTGTACCTGAATAAGTTCTCATCTTTAGAGTGGCTTTCACGTTCAAAGGTGATCAGATCTTTGTTTTTGATGTGAGTTGAGGTCAGCTGTTACCAGTTATAGCCTGCCAGGGTACATAAAGTTGGGAAAGACATAGCAAGGAAAAACAGCTCTTTAGAACTGGTCAAGCCTAGAGTCTGGAGAAGTGAATGCATGAAAAACAAAAGGACAGAAGAAGCAGAAGAATTAAAATCCACACTAAAACTTAGATACAACTCCTTAGATAATCAACAGAAGTGTTTAAAAGAGTGACAGACTATATTATCCAGACAGCAACTCCTAAAAATTCTCCACGCTTCATACATGTCTGCTTCAGCTTTGTAGGATGAGGTACATATGAATGTGTCTTCTCCTTCATTTGAGACATAAGTATTCATTACAGCAGTATCGTGCCCATGTAAAATGAGTCAAAAGGCAGAGCTCCTTTGAATAAATATACCTGTGTGGGTCAGTGAGGCAAGCTAAAGTGGCTGGCATCTCCCATATGCTGGATTTATATTTTCATTACATAAAAATATAGACTGATTTATTTCACAAAATAGGAAAGATGCAAATGATGACATTTACAGATAAACGTACAAAAGAATAATTTCTTTTATCTCTAAAATAAACAAAGGTTTTCTACTGGGTTCATCTTTCTGCTGGAAAGATGGTGGAAATGTTGAATAGGGCACAGAAAAAGAAAAGGCTATGGTATTTCCCAGAGGGAACTATTAAAAATTTAAGAAATTCTTCCTACATATGTACCCCATCCCTCACCCCCTGCTGATCATGGGAGAAATCAGAGAGACATGAAGGAGCTTGACATGACAAAATAGGTGGTGGCAGTGGTGACAGTGTGATGTTTATAGACGTACCCAATGTGCCCAAAGAACTCCCAGAAATGAATATACTTAAATAGCTTTTCTGATAGCAGTAACCTTTCTAATACAAGTGAGCTGTTAATTGTCTTTGTCACTTGTACAGTTTGAATTATCATTGATTCTGTCATCAGAGGGTTATTTTGATGTTGAGGTTTGCAAAGACGTTCCCAAAGCTGAATAATGCTATTTTTTCCTGTTGCATCATATTTTTTCCTATTGCATTTTATTTCTTGTTTATATTTTGCCATGAAATACATTTATCCTTTGTTTGCACTACCGATATTTTCTGAACTGGTTATAACCTAAACAAGTTATGAGTCCCAAACATTGACTGGAGACCTTTGGTGTTGTATTATTTATTATCATTTTGTTATTGTTATAAAAATCCTCATTAATAATGAGTGATATTTGAACAATAATCCAGGAATTTTAAGATATTCTGCATTTTGCATCATTCTCTTGCTTGGTGTATTTTGAGTTTCACTGGCTTCAGGGAAATTCTGTTAATTTGTATTCATGAGTATATGACTTTGTGCGTGAGGTAGCAAAAGGGCAAAGTGACTGCAGCTCACCACAAAGAACCTGATTCTTCTAACACACGTGTCCTACACAGGCATTAGAATAAATCAAAAGATGTCATTGGAATTACTCCCGTCATATTCCAGTGAAAATAAGAACCAAATCAACTCCTATTTTTAGTGTTGTTGGTAGATGTTCAATACATCTGTTTAATACCGCAAGCATGACCTCCACTGAGAAGTTCATTAGTTGCTTACTGAAATAAGGCCTGACCCTAGGCAGAATGGAGATGGGCTTGGTATTATGCAGCTCCTGTCAGTCCCAGAGTGCTTGTCAAGGTTATGAGTTAAAGATTGATAGTGTAGTGACTGCACAAGCATTTAGATGAGAGGAGAGAGGTCACAAATAGGCCCTGGGCATTAGATCCTGTATCGTAAAGAGAGGGAATATTGGCCAGAATACAAGTGTGACTGTCCTTCTGTTTTTGAGAGCTGCTATGGAAAACTGTTTTCTAGATTACTTGTTCATTCCTGCAACATATTTAAAACTTACACATCTCCAGGTATGACTTGTACTGCTCTGCAGGTGCAGATGAAGCTTTAAGAGTATCTAATTAAACTGGTGTGATGCATGTGTAGATATTGCAACTAGGCCATATACAAAACAATATATGAAACATATAAATTACCTCATGATGTGTTCACTACATCCTAGACAGAATCACCAGCCTATTCTGCCAAATTTCTACTGCACAATTCTTTTTGCAAACAGCCAACTATGCAAGCATGGACTTTATTACATGCCTTTAACGTGTAGTAAAATTAGGTGATAAAGCAAATTCTGTTCATAGTGTAGATGACCTTACCTCTTTCAAGTCACTCCTTGTGAGAGACCAACAGTCAGGATCTGATTCCTGTAAGTTTATTTTATTTTAGGCCAAGAGTACCTCTTGAAAAAATTTTAAAGAAGGGAATTGAAATCCACAGATAATTAGATGTCAATATTTCTTCATCAAAGGAGTTCATCTTTGCACATCTTGTTTTACATTGCTATTTCCTTTCAAGAAGATCAGCTGCAACACAAGGCTTTAAAGAAATAGTAGACAGATTCCTTATGTGCTATTCATCTAAATCTACTCCAGCACCAGCCCTTTCCCAAAAGATACTAAAAGGCAGCCAAAGAATTTGGATTCCTCACTTCGCAGTAATGGTGGCTTTCAGCTCTATCTAACTCTCCCTAGGCTCTTGGTTTTTTGAATGAAACCATTTGACAGCATCTCTCTCTCTCTTCTGGTTTGAAGGAGTTTTTTTTTTATGGCTGTAGAGATGCCTATAAGGAGGAATTTCTTCCCTGTAAGAGTGACGGAGCACTGGACCAGGTTGCCCAGAGAGGTGGTGGAGTCTCCTTCTCTGGAGATCTTCAAGGCCCGCTCGGATGCAACCCTGTCTGACATGCTCTAGGTGACCCAGCTGAGCAGGGAGGTTGGACTAGATGATCTCCAGAGGTCCCTTCCAACCTTACTGATTCTGTGATTCTATGATTTTTCACCATGCTGAGGTCTCAAAAAGTCATGATTGAAGGACACATATTTTGGGCCATACTGTTTTTCAGTGGGATGAATGGGAATGTTAAAGTGTTTCTAGCTGTGCAACAGAACAGAGAGCACTAAGGGACCTCACAGTTCGTTAAATCAAATCTCTTCCAGTGTCATATAACCAGTGAACTGAGCTTCATTTTAAAAGTGGTTAGTTTAGTTTTTTAGTTTTAGTAAGTTAGTTTTAGTTTTTTGGTACTGTGAGTTTTTGGAGTAGTTTACTTTCCTCCTCTGAGAATTAGAAATTTTCTTCTAACGTCCAACTAGTGAATGACCAGCAACCATATCTCATCTCTGTGTTTTATTACTACTCTGCACATAACAAACTCCTTTCATCTTTTTTTTCCTCTGATCGCTCAGGCAGGAAAGACATTCACATTTGAATTTCTGTCCTTGATAAAACTGACCAGAACTATACACACAGTTTCTGTTTTTATGGCATACCTTCATGCAGGCCGTACATTACCTGCTTCAAGCCAAACAACTTGCAATTGAACAAGGGCATCTCTTGGAAAAGGCACCCAAGCAAAAGGATCTGCAGGATGACCTTCAGAGGATTTCACCAAGGGAGCAAAAGGTTCCCAGGGCAGGTAACCTCCTTACAAGCTGTCCCAGAAGTCTGGCTTGGGAGCTGGTTAACATATGTGAGTTTATAGCTCTTCCAAATCTTTTGTTTATTTGCCTTTTTTTTTTTTTTTTTTTTTTTTTGAAGAAAGTATTGAGGGTCTAACTCTCATTAATCACACACACGCACACACGTCTCTCTGTTCCTGAATCATGCTGAACTTCCTGTGTCAAGTCGGGAGGAGTCTGATCAGGACTGGAAGCCTCCTAGCTCTTTGTCCTTTGCTGAATCCACTGTGTCTAACATTTGGTGTAGCACTCTCATAGGAAAAAAAAATAAAAATAAAGAAAAGTCAGAGCCACATGACCCAGGAGTCTGGCCTCAAGCGGTTCCAGGCTCTAAGTTATAGAATGTGCTGGATAGGTAATAGAATGGAAATGAAGTAATATTTCAATATTTTCATGCTGCCTGCATTACAATTATGATGTTAATTAATTATCTGCCTGGCAGTTAACACCATGCAGAGGCATGGTTGCGGTCGACTTCCTGCTGTTCTGCTAGCAGTGAGTAATTAACCTCTCCTCTTCCCTGGGATTCTCTACAAGATGATCAGCGTGTTGATGATATAATTATTATTAATTCAGTTTCTGTGTTTCGTTGACATTGTTAATTACTTGTCGGTAATCAGCTAATGTTTAATCTTCCTTGCTGGATAGCTTCTTAAAAGGCTGCTTGAAATAGTTCGGAGAGGCTTCCCAGCACATTTTCACTCCTCATTGCATCAGGTGTTGGACAGGCCACTATTCAGAATAAATTATTATCTAAATACTACAAAGATTCTACTGAAGTTGGGGGATTTGGGGATCAAATTAAATTGCTGTTTTCACTGTTGTAAGCGGGAATATGTAAAGCTGTTGTCAATAAATCAGGGAAACTAGTGGGAGCTATTTTAGTGCCAACTTTAAAAATTGATCTCATTTACAGTAATGTCAATATCATTTAAAGAGCAAAATTTAATTTAGTGCTGTTTTTTGTTTTTAGAGGATTAGTGATTCTTCTGCAAATAGCAGTTCTGGGCATTTTTACTCTAAGCAAAAGTACACTCTGTTCCCTAGAGTCTTGACCAACTATGGAAGCAAGTGGGCATTATATGCTATGTGAAACCTTCCTTAGCAAAAATAGCTTTACCACAGATTTTAAAAGTAATACCAAGTTTTGCCTAAAGCTTTGCTTAAATGCACATGTCAGGACCTAGTCTTAAAATTATATGGAACCAGTTCTATTTCCCCCTGGAATAAACACAGTGGAAAGTTTACAAAAACATCTTCATAAAATAAGAGTCAGTGGTATTGTTTTAGCATCTAGTAATATCCACCAAAGATTCTAGCTCATGTTGCTTTAAAATTTTAGGCTGATATTTATCAGAATACCAAAAAGACATCAGATTATTTGGATAAAGCAATAATCAGTTGTATTCAATGTACTCTTTGTTAGAGATTGGAACAATTCCTGCCTTTCTAGGCAACATAGATAGCTTAAAACCAGATAGATGTTAGAAGATGAGCAGAAGATCTGAGCTGGTAGAACTGGGCTTTAATTTATTTATGGGCTGGAAAGGCCTTAAAACAGAGTAGTCAAATGAAAACCTTGAATGAAATGGCGAAAGTATTTGACAAAATACTATAACTTACAAAATATTGTAACTTGTATTGGTAAGGGGTCAGTGGGACTATGGTATCCAGTTTGGGTGTTTTATTTCCAGAAATAGAGCAAGAATTCAGAGAAAAAGAATGATGGGAGAAAACGTGGTCCATGAGGAAAGACTGCTGACTTGGGGTTTTCAGCCTGAAGGAGAGAATTCTGAAGAGAGACGTGAAAACCGCAGTCTTGCGTTTGCACAGCTGCTGCAAAGAGAGATGTCAGCGCTGTCTGTGAGGGATGAAGTAAAAGACGTAATATGATTATACTGCAGGCAGAGAAACTAGGGTTAGATACTAGGGTTAGATGTTAGGAAAGACTCTGAAGATAAAAATAGGGCAGAGAAGCAGAGCTAGAAATTGCCAGTAGCTAAATTGTCACAAGTGAAATGAAAGAAGATGAGCTGAGGAGCAAAACCAAGGAATAAAAGACAAGAGGAAAGGAGAAGTACAGAACTGGGCAGAGACCTGTAGGGAAAGGGAGAAGTGGCACCGGCAGTGAAAGAGAGCCTGCTGCAGAGAGAGCGCAAGGACCGTGGGTGGTTAGGAAAAGGGATGCCACGAGAGCACTAAGGGAGGGGGAAAGAAACAGTTCAGTCCAGCAGGATGAGAATAAGGAAGCAATCTGGGAAAACCATAAAGAAGAAGGGATTGGAGGAGCACTAGAAGAATTAGGTGGGAACTCAAAGCAGGCATAAGGACTTGATTCTTTCAGCAACAGTCACACAGCAGGGGCCGTACCAACTGAACAGGTAACTTTCCAATGACATTTTAAAAACTATTTAAATCTGAATAGCTTTACTCTGCAGGAATCTTGTGCCAAATTACTGATGTCTTTTGTATAAGATTATCCTACAAGTTTTGCTCTGAATCTGGAATTTGGGAAATCTGGAGCAAAACTCAGTCAATGCCTCCACTTTTTATCTAGGTTTGTCCTGAAACCCTGCAAAATGCTTCTACTCTATGTTGGTTTTATTTGGAACCACAGCCTCTCCTATCCTAAGTAGAAAACTTTATATATAGTGACTCAGAATGAGTTTAAATTCACAAGAAATTGTGGACCAAGAATTGTCATAAACCTAAGAAAATTTAATCACATTTCTCACTGGAAGTTTTAGCCTCATTTTTGTTTAAACTCAAGCACACAAAGGATAAGGGTCTACTTTTTCTTTGCAAAATGTGCCACAAAGCCTAGTCTAACTAAGATAACTAGCAGGATTGTGTAACAGAGTACTGTGCTTGAAGGGGAAATGGAACATTTTTTATTCCCTAAGTTTCACATAAAGGTAATATAAATGACCATGTAGATTGTGGAATGGTTCATATTTTACGTATTCAAGCTTTAGTAATAGGTGAGAACAATATGAATTGTACTTGTGTGCTGAACGAGGTCTAGTTACACAGCCTGAGTTTGATAACACTCCTCATTTTGTAAGCTATATGACATGTCAATTTACTGTTTTCATTTTGGAGAGTGAGAATGTTGGCTTGAAGCTTCAAGATCAAAACAAAGGTTAAAACAAAAGAACTGTTTTTTTTCCCCCTCAAGTGTAAATATTCTCATGTATCTGAGAGTGACACCCTGTATTATCTGGAAATAAGGACTCTTGTATATTCCTTTTACTGGGGGAGGCTAGTTCGGTGGTGATGGAATTTGTCTTGAATGGGGACAGCACTGGTTTAATTCCTCATACTGTGTCAGACTTTGTGTATGACCTTGGGAAAACTGCAGAGACCCGCATCCTCAAAGGTACTCAGATGTTTTGTGTTTGCAGGGCTAAAATGATCCGACAAAGTTTGGATTTTTAATGTTTTTATTTAATGAACTATTTGCAAACATCTTTATGTAGACAAAGCACAAGGTCTTAGGTCATCCACTATCTCTAGGCTTCAGCAATATATTTAGATACTATTTATTCACAGCTTATTATCGATGCTGTAAGTTAGGTAAGTCATGTGGCATATCTGCTTTCCAGTGGGATGACAACTTCCATGGTGAATATTGAATACTAATATTTTTTACAAGTAGCTTTTTGAGATGAGAATGTAAAGAAATGACAAATAACATTTACTTGAAGTATTCTGGTAAATACAAAAGCACTTTTAGATCAGTGTTCTCCCCTATGGGACTAAAACTGTGCTTATACAAGAAGCCACTTGGGTGAGAGGCAAAACACAAGAGTTCTGCAGTATTTATGCTTGTTCTGCAGAGGGTAGCATGGAGTTGTACCAGCACTCCAGAAGTGAAAGGCAGCAGTCCCTGGGGAGCCAAATTCTGCTCTCACCGATAGCAGTTGGCACTGTTCCAAGCAGTCAAGACTTTCTTTCAGGTTCCCATCAAGAGTGCACGGGAGCAGGAGCTAACTTCTTGCCTTTGCCAGAAGAGGGGAGCAGGAAATTGGAACCAACTCTGGCTGTTGCTCAGAACTTGAATTGGAGCTAGTGATGGTCATTTTGAAGTTCCAAACAGTCCCTGTCTTCTCATATTATCTTTCCAGGGCTATTCACCTTTGTGTTCTGGCCAAGGAACCAAAAGAGAGGTAGCTTAACTTTACATTCTGCTTGCCTTCCTCCTTTAACTATGTGAAATTATCATGGTGATTAACATGTAAAAGAATAAGGCTTGACATTACATTTATTCCTGCATAGAGAATTCAAGGTCACCATGAGCTAT
This sequence comes from Rhea pennata, assembly GCF_028389875.1. Classification (NCBI taxonomy): domain Eukaryota; kingdom Metazoa; phylum Chordata; class Aves; order Rheiformes; family Rheidae; genus Rhea; species Rhea pennata. Next base: position 8,088,234 of record NC_084666.1, read on the forward strand.
TGTCAATTGCTGCCTGAGTATATTACTTGAATAACTCTATTCAAAGGCCAATAAAATAGATTTCCCACAAACAAGCTCTAGAAATAGTTTTTACAAAATTCAGTTCCTCTTAATTAAACGAAGAACTCTCTAGGCATTTAAAAACCGTACAAGCTCATTTACACAACATAACGGTAGACAGTGATAAAAAACCTGTCTAGAAAAGAAAAATATACTGAAGTTTCAGCTGAAGAGACCTGGGGGGTTTTTTTTGACTGTACTTCTGATGTGGTCTGTGTTTCAGTAACGCAAGAAGAATTACCACTAGGAAATGACAATTTGTAAAGGTTTTTAAAATGTCTCTTGTTCTAAATTATAACCTGAGAACGAGTCACTGACTGAGAGTTGGTCTGCAGACTTGACCCTCCATTACAGCAATGGGAGTCACCTTGCACAGCTCTTCCCAGAGATGGTCTCTATCATCCTCTTGTAGGACTAATCTACTCTGAGAAGTTTGCTGCTCTTTTCATGTGTGTTTTTGCCAGCATAGTTTATGGCAGGCCCCAGGGCAGAATAATCTGTACTTCTTTATCAGTATAACTGCATTTACAATGGGGCCTTGGGAAGAAAAAAGGAGAAATTTGGTTATGTTGGTGAAGAATTCCTCTGTTGATCATGCCTGGCTCACTTTTGGTGGAACCTTGTTGTATTATTGGTAATGTTTCTTGCAGGTATGTAGTGGCATAGTTGCATGGATGTACAGGAAGAGAAAGGTCACACCATGCGGGTCTCATGTACCCATGAGCGGGCTTCAGTGTCCATCTTGAAGCTAAGGAGGTGATAAATAGGTGCAAAAGCATATGCAAAATGGCAGGACCATAAACCTGGGATTTTTAAAGTAGTCTGAGGATTTATAACTTGCCTCTTATTTAAAACTTTGGTGTTTTGGGCCTAATTCTGAGCCTAAATACATTGCCTGTGGTTCAGACACAAGGAAGAGTTTTACATGACTGTTGAAAAACCTGATTTCCTTTTTGCCTGTTTTGCAGTTACCTCCTCCTTGTTTTTGTTTTGACTGTGAGTAAAAGCAGTGAATGGGAAAGGAGCTGACTTGACCCTGAAGGAATGCTCAATATTAATACTGGAGCTCAGACTGAGGCCAGTTACTCTGAGCCATAGGGTGGTAATAAACAACAACAAAGGAACAATATTTTAAACTGCTTAAAACGCCCAAACTTGTGTGATTGTACTCTACAGAATACCTTAATTTATTTATTTTTATTGGTCCCTCTCTGACAGTACTGATAGCTCTATCTCATTTACTCTCGCTTCTGTCCATGGCACCAGTTTTAGTTATTGAGGGCTTTTCTCTCCAGTGGACTCCATTATTAATAGCAAGTGTGAAAAGTAGCTGTAATTGCTTATGGACAGGCTTTCAAGCGGTGTAAACTGGCACAACATCATTGAAATAAATTACTGGTACAGCAGATTGCTCCTGATTGTTCCTGTTGCATATTACTCCAGAACTCCAGAGTAAAATTTCAACATGCTTCTCTTTGATCAGAGACGGTTTAGATGGAAACGTTCATCTCTTGGTTGGGCTTGGTAAAGAATCTAAAAACGTATGCACCTGAAGAACTTTGGGGATATGAGTATTGGCTCTGTGCATGATTCTGCTGAGTAGATTTAGTCGTATCTGTAAGGTTAAGTGGGTATGCAAGTGTTTTCAGATGTGGGCATATTTAATAGGAGGTATGCAGTTCCAAAATAACCCAAAAGTAATAGATCCAGGTACTCATCTGGGCAGGAATATTATGAAGAATGCAAACCCAGTATTCCCCTGTAGCCAAAAACGGAATAAACATGAGGTAGGCATAGATTTTGGAAAGGGTTAACTTAACCAAGTAAAATCACATACATTTTATAATCTAAAAGGTATAGCTAACCCTTAATCTTTCCTCTACAATCATTGTGTTAAGTAGTTTAAAGTTTTGTCTTTGGAAGATGATTGATTGAAGATGATGTATTAATATACCACTCTTTTTTGGAAAATGGATCATCTTTCATTATTTTAACAATGGAAATGGGTTTGTACTAAGGAACTCATGTTTCTATTTGCTTTCTTCTGTCAGATTGTCAGAAGAGTTGCTTGCTATATTCAAAGCAGTTTGGTTGTGCTGATGTTATTTCTCTAGGGAACTGCAAAGGTGTCTGTCTCGGAAAGAGTGGGGTTACTCAAGTATTGCTGTAGGCATTTGCTGGCTTTAGTATAGTTGCTGGTCCTGACCTTGTGTAAGAAATAAGGTGTTTGAATCATTAGAGTTCAGGGGGTTTGCATGGCTGGTAGTTCATACGACTTTATTTGTCTGTCTTGTAAATCATGACATTTAGCATCTTTTAAATAACTGTGCAATATGATGATGCCAGAATTGACAAGAAGTCTTTTGTTGTAGAAATACTAAACATCCACCAGCATGTTATGAAGCATATACTTCTGATTCGAGCTGCAAGTTGATCACCAGCTCCACCGTTTACTAGTTACTAAGAATACTTTTGGCTACTAAAACAGAAATAACTGGTTCAAAGTGTGGACAAGAGACTGGAGGAGATCTGCTGGGTCATCCACTCCTCTGCTTTCATGGGCACACTGGATTGCCTCTTTATCAACTGATCAAACTCCACTTAAAACCACTTAAGTTTTTTGTTTCACAACTCACCTACTGAAGGAATGTCCAAAACTTTATTACTCCACTGTTTAGAAACCTTCTCACTGTTTCCAGGTTAAAAAAATAAGGCTGATTAGTTTATATCTATGTATTCTGTGCCAGGGTCATCTTTGAGCTTGCACAATTCTCTTCCTTCTGTGAGGTTACTCTAACGAAGTTTATATGCTACTGTTCCTGTCTGCTTGCTCTTCCTTCAGAACAATGAAAATTAAAAGGTCCTCAGAGTTTTAGTTTTGGTTATTTTTGGTGGTAAATATGCAGACTGTGATGATTTTTAGGGGGTTAAATGGGGCTTGAGATGTCTTTATGAGTATTACAAATAAGAAAGACAAGAAGCTGCCTCTGTCCTGAGGGTTTACAAGTTACAAACAGAAGGAAGTGGTTGAGATGAAAAGCTGGCTTGCCTTGTTAGTTCTGGATATTAAGTGTGGGCTTTTTTTTTATTTAGGGGAGAAGCAGAAAAAAAGGGAAAATTTAAGCTGAAAAGAAATAGTTTAGGCTTGCTGCCTTTCTCTATACTGGGCTTGGTTTGGTAGGAATTATTTTATAACAGCACATGCTATTATGGTAGCACGTGCTATATATTAATGAAGATTTTGTGGAAAATAAGGTGGAACCCTGTTCATCATATTTTTCCATGTGAATCTCATTTGCATAATATTAGGAATGAGGGAAAAGCATCACAGTTTTGGAGGAGAAGCTGATACTTAACAAGAGATACTTAGATTGCTGGTATTGCAATAGGGCACTAGGTCTTTTTGGCAGAGGAAAATAAATGATAAGACAATAGGAAGTGGCCAAAAGCAATGGAAGAAGAGGGAAGAAAGGGAATAGTCAAGCTAGGAGATGAGAGTTTTAGCTGGCTGGAGTTGGAGGAAATCCTGAGGGCTATTGTTAGGTGTGAAAAATAAGAAATGCTCAGGAATTGCCTGGACATCTGCCTGTGGTGAGTGGGACAAATCCAAGGTCTGGCTTTGCTTATGTGGCTGAAGGATTGAAAAGTGATTGAAACAGGTTCTCCTCCACTCAACCATCTGTAAACAGAGTGCTGCTTCTGGGTGTGGATTATGGTCAGTGCAGAGGAACCTTTATTTTTTTATTTTTTTTTTTTAAGTTTAAAGCTTATTTAATTCTAAGTACAAAATAAGGAAAAGAAAAAAGAACCATAAATAACATTAATTACTGGCTGCAGGCTTTTAAGGAGAGCTCTCAGAGATTTCATCTAACCAGCTGCAAAATAGGTTAAGATTATTATCCCCATCTCACAATTGGGGCTCTGAACCTCAAGGTCATACAGTATGTCAGTAGCAGTGTCAGATATAAAAAATCCAGAAAGCTCTTTGCTCTAACTACAAGCCAGCACTGCCACACTCAATATAGTATATAGATAGTATACTGTAAATTCCTGTGAAAAGAATCTGTGGTTTGATTACTTCAATAATCTCAAAATCTAATTCTGATTTTGCTGGTACAGAGTCAGCGCTACGAATCTATCTCATCCAAGTGGGTTTCTCTCCAATTTTTCAATCTGACTTGTCTAGGGAGACGGGGTGACATTTCTCCTTATTTTGTTCTTTTTTTTATTTCTTTTACCTCTGTCACAACCCTCTAAAACAATACTTTAGAAAATGACAGAGAAGCAGTGTTTGTAAAATGTCATGATCACAAACAATCAGAGTGATTGCATGCTACATTTATCGTACATCAATGTCCCCTGCCCTCAACTATTTCTTGAAACTATAGAAGTCTACGAAGTGAAGCAGGAGGTACTCTCATAGTAAGTTGCCCTAGCAACTTTTTGCAGTTCTGTATTTTAGCAGTAGAGCTGAGATAATTATTTATATTCTATATTGTCAACTCAGATTTTTTAATTAAGCGAATGAGTTTTTAGTATTTGTTTGCAAATATTTGCCCAATGGTTCTGCCAACTCTTTTCCCCCTTTGACTATTCATTACTTAAGTTGTCTGATTAATCAGCCATGTGATGTGATTTTCTTTCTGTTTTCAGATTGAGTAGACTAGCTTTTTTAAATGAAAGAATAATGAATTGATAAATTTAAGGACAAAATTTCAGCTAATTTGCTACAACTCGTAAAATGATAGTTTCACAAATTAGCTGGGTCTCTGTGGATTTGTCGGATTAAATAGCAACATCCCCGAAGTAAACCACACCGCTTACTTTCACTCAAGAAAATACAAATCCATCAAAATATGCCATCTATTCAATTTTACCATGGCTGATATCTATGATTTTTGTTTGTTCTCCACAGCATTTATGAGTCAAGCCAACTGCAAGCCCTTTCTTAGTTTGCTACTGTGTCTTCAAGGCAAAGAAACGAGAAATACAGAAAATGGCATCTTAGATACTTAATGATGCTTCTCCCAGCAGCATGATGTACTTGTAGTCTTTATATTGCTCCACATGCAAATTTGATTCCAAAGGCAAATTCAAAGGTTGATCTTGATCTTGACCAGTCCACTGTGAACTGGTCCTAACTCTCTTGGAAATTAGTTTAACTCCTTCTAAGCTTCCTTAGTACCTAAATGCTGTGAGAACATCTCTGCTAAAATTCTTGAGCTGATCTCTACCTTTGGGAAATTTCTAGTGAAGGCTTCTTTGTACTGTAATTTTCTTCTGGCCTGGTAATGTGTGCACAGATGCAGTCAGTTCTTGGTGCCCAAATTTAACCAGTGTCCAAGGCCAGCTGGAAGAGGCTTGATTTCCCAGCGGGATCACTGCTGGATCCCTGGTGGAGTGAAGGGCACTGCTGAGAAAAGATCTAAGAAACTGGGAGCTGAGGTATCAAACGTTTCACATAGGACCCTGTGCCCTCTAGATACTCGTCTCCTCTTTTGCTCTTCTACCTCCTTCTGTCTGCAGCTTCACCTTACTGCTGTGGAGCTGCAGACCATTTCCTGGTGGTTTTCACCTAGATATTTTCTTTCATTTAATAGCACTCAGGGGGAGTGAGAACAGGAGAAAGGTAAGCAGCCTGGCTTGGCTCTGGCTCTTCTCTTTTGCATTGGTGAATGGGAGAAGCCTTGCTGGTAGCTCTGGGCAGCCTGGGACCGCAGGGGACAGTGGCATGGGTAGGGCAGCATGGGGTGAAAGAGTAGTGTGGCAGACACCTTATCATGCTGGATTGTACGTGTTTGGAATTACAGAAGGACCATTTCATCAGCCTGTAGACCATCACTGTAGAGCACAGCACTGCTGGCCTTCTTCAAGAGCTGCTGCCTGGATCAGACCTCTGCTCTGGCCCACTGACACTGGCCAGTTCCCATCCAGAGCAGACTGTGCGACATCAAGCAGTGTGGGGAAGGGCATGTGTGGGTCAGCTGTGATTCACACCCTGCTCTCTGTTGCATCAGGGCAATTAGGTTGATTTAAGTGCCTATGAGAACAGTCTGACCCAGAAAATGCAGAACTTCAGGCAACCCCCCCCCAGATCTGTCTTACAGTTATGTTACAAAAATCTCAGCAGCTGCATTTCAATAATTATTTTCCTAGAAACACTAGAACAGTAATGACTTAAACTTGAATTTTGTGACTGTCCTGTGATATATACCTTGAAAAAAGCCTTATCTTTGTTTTCATATTTGTGTTCTTAATTGCAATCAATATGGTAAGAAACAATTTGATTCCTGTGTATACTGCATTATCTACTATAAGAATAAACTACAGTGCAGATTATGCAAATACTATTATATAACCACAGTAGTTACTGCAGTGTCTTTCATAGTATATATCAGTGTACTATAGCAATTAAACAGTATACTGAGGCCATAGCAATTACCATTCTAAATTATAATAAGCAATTCAATATACACTACAGTATAAATCATTTCCTTATAGCAAGCACTGTATGTGTGCTTTGGTTTTTATTCTAAAGCCCTTATTACTTGTCATCTGAACACTGTGCCAAATGATTTATACTACAGTCCTGCAGTTTCAATGCATATTTACTATATGCTTTTTGCAAATAATGCACATGATCATTTTAACTGTGTTAACTTTTTATCAATTTGCTATGGCATTTTTTAAAAAAATCAATACTGTTGTAGGGAGGGGAAGATGTCTTCTTCTTCTTTTTTTTTTTTTTTTTTTTTCAAAACCCACCCAGAACCAGACATAACCTTTACATGATCTGAAGCTCAATAAAGCTAACTCCCCATAATTTTAGGGGATTTAATTCAGAATTAAATGCATGAATCACTAGGCTGAATTCTATTCATTTTTAAAATCAGCTTTCTTGGTAGTAAACAGATTCCCACTAAAACTTGTGCATGATTTTAATTACAGATAAGTTTCTCTTTAAAGGCCACTGCATTCATGCTCCGGTTGCTAAGCTGAATTCAATACATCTATATGTTAAAGGTAGCAAGTTAATGTGTAAACAGGGAAAATATTGGAACCAATTGCTGTTAATTTGGTTTTGATCAATTCGCATTGACTGCACTTTACATGCAAATGAGAAGTGTGGTGGATTATCCTAGAAGAAAATAGCTGAGATACTGAACTCTTTAAAAATTGAGATGTAAAATAAATGAAATCAGAGAAAAGGGAACTGGAAAGGCCTGTTTGCAAATAAATCTTGGTAAAAACAAATAAAGTATGGCTGAATGTATCCATACATATGTATCTATGTATCAGTAAGTATAGCTGAGTGTAGTACAGAAGAAAATAGTGGGTCTACTGTACAGGGAGCCAGGGTGGCAAATTCTGTTGTACTATCAATTTTTTATGATGTTAGGCCTGCTAAAAATTGATCGTTAATTATAAAAGAACTTCCAAAACTTAACATGAACCAAATGAATGCAGAAAAGCAAAGGCATTAGAAAAAAGAGAAAAGAATAAACAGAAGTTGTTATCTAGTAACATCAAATCCCAATAGAAGAACTTGATTTTTAGTAGAAAATTGGGCCCAAAGTATGTGCACTTATTTAACGTAATTCATGTTAGTTATCTCACTGAGATAACAAAAATCACTTGCCCTGACTTACAATAAATGATTTGGATAGAAAAATATCTGTGGGAGCATAAAATACAATGATAGCAAATATGTGTAACACTGTTGGCAGGAAGCTAAAGAAGTTCTTAAACTTATGCTTACCTTTAAGGAGTTGTTAACAACCTACTGACTTCAAAAGAGTTTAAACACACACACACAGATACTTTCTTAAACAGGAATGCTTAAGTCAAGGCCTCCTTTAACATCTCTTTCAATGATCCAGAAAGGGAATTAAGCTGTGTGAGGAAGTGTGAAGAAGAGGGAGTATGTATTTATGCTCCAGGAAGATGTTGGAAATGTGTGAGAAAATTCGCAAAGAAGATACAGTCTTGAAAAAATGCACAAAAGGACACTAACCTGGGGTGAAAATATCCAAAGCAGGTATTGAATCAGCAGAAGAAAGCTGGAAAGCAGTAATAACCCTGAAGTATACCAGGGAATGATAGCTTATGGGATATTAGGTATGAGTAAGCAATGTTCCTACAAGCACATACATGTTCCTGAAGTGAGATAGGAAGTATCACTTAAAAACCTTAAAAAAGAGCAAACACTCAGTCACTGGTGATATGAAAAGGCGGAAGGCTGATATAATATGGGAGGGTAGCTTATAAGGCTCAAACTCCAACTTTAGCTTTATCATATGGAGCATGACCCATGCTTGCGAGGGTGGAATACCTATTCAGGAGTGATGCAGTAGCAATAATTAATAAACAATTGGCTCAACTAGTAAATATGCTAAATTAATGTATTCACTGTGCTTCAGTTTTTATTACTACATCCCCAAATGCCACACACTCATCTGAAAAGACCAAAAAAAGAATGTAAAAAGAGCGTAGCTTACAGCTATTGTAATACCCCTCTTTTTAGTAGCTTCAGGAGTGGGGAAAGGTTCATTTATAATGGCAAGGTAGGATGTTCTTGAATTTGTCAACAAATGTCCAAGGCGGTTCTAAATATTCCTGAAATGTCTGATTAAAATGATTGGAGAGCAGAGCTATTAAATTATTCTTTGTTTTGCCTGTAATATTTGGTTAAAAGTCCCAGCAGATTTTTGTTTTCTATATCTATCTTTATGTTATTAACTGTTATCTGAGCTGTGTGATTGACTACAGGTCCGCAAGCCTCTGGCTGATTTCACTGGGCTTGGATTTAGGTGCTATGTGCCAATGAAAAATGTATTGTTAATAATGGGAACTAAACTCCATTTAGCCAGAAAATAGCTCAAGCAATGCAAGCTAAAGGACTGGATCTTGCCTGTGTGTGTCAACTCTGATATACAGTTTCTATCTCTTTGCATGAGAGGAAAAATTCATCTCTGTCATCTTGACCACTCTGCTAAGACCGCTGGCGAGGCCACCGTTGAGTTTGTGTTGTGATGCAGGCTTTTGTCTGTTGACCTGGACCATAACCCTCAAAATTCACAGGCAGGTCTATTAAGGCAGCTCTTGGAATACAGATGACAGAGTAGTGAATCCTTTCTGTGACTGCAATCCTGAGCAGTCCTAGAATTAGTTTAAAATTTGAGGCAAAACACTAATAGCTACAACATACGAGCACCTGCATAACTCTGAAGGAAGAAGGTGCCCATGATGCACCTAGACCTTACGTGATGGGTCTAGGTAGTGTTGCAGCATGCTCTTTGGACTTCCTTCAGTGTCTTCTGGAGGCCTCCCTGTGGTGCATTTTTTTGGGCGTAGATGTTCTCTCAGGCTTGGAAGGTTTCTCTAGGTTCACAAAACAGAAGATAAGTTTAGGGTGGGCGAAAGGGCTGGCTGCATCCCCATTTATTCCATCACTTCAGCTGAATAGTCCTTTCTGTGGTTGTCTGCACAAGTGCTGACAGGTTATCATTGCATTCAGTAGCTTCCCAAGCTTCAGCTTTTTTTAAAATTATTTTTATTTTATTTTTTTTGAAGGGGGGGGGCTGCTTTTGTGATATAAGTCCTAATGAAATGCCATTGTGCAATATGAGCTTTCCAACCACATAAAAAATTGTTCAAGTCATTCCAGAACCTTTTAAAGATGTAATTCACTATATCTCCCCTTTCAAGATATGTATGATGATAACAACACTGAACAATCTATGCTAATATACTACAAAATTTCAAATCTTTATAAGCGGTTTTTCTGTGATACTGTGCAGGCTTGTGTGGACCTGCAAATTCCTCTGGAAATTTCCAGTAGAGAAACTGCTTTTTGGGGAAAAATACCCTGGAGCCCAGAAACCTGCAAGTCTTAAGCGGTTTTAAGCCACTTAAATGTTTAGTTCCCCACAATTACTAACTGTTCCCCAGGTGGAGCGAAATGTCTAAAATAACCATGATATATTTTCTGAGGGTTATTTTTCTGAGGTTAAAGCACTTACCAACTGTCAGGCTAAAGAAATGGCAAAATATGACAACGTGCATTACAAAGAGTTGTGTACGGCATGCTTTAGCATTATTATTTCAACGAGCTTAGATCTGGAGCAGAGTCAGAAGCCTGGTGAGAAAGAGACTTTGGTAAGGGAGGAAGGAGAAGCGAATCCACCCTGCGCCACCACAAGGACATGGAGCTACAACGCTACTTGGCCGTGGCTCTGCTGTCCTACGCTGTCTTTCAGCTGGCCATGGTGCTATGAGGCCGGGACCAAAATACCCATGCTCTTACCCAGCCTATCTGCTACCCTGGCCTGACACCTTTCCCTGCATGTTGCTAATATATAGTTTAATGCTCTATTGCATATTGATATGCTCTGCTTCCTTCGAAGGAGATGAAAAAAATTTTCCTCTAAATCACTAAAATATTTTTGGCTCCAGCTTTCATTTACACAAAGCTCATCTTACAATGGTAGTAGTTTAAAGGGGCTTTTATTTATACTCATTTTATTTCTGAGCAGGGGGAGGAGGTTGTCTTATATTGCCAGTGTCATTTAAAATAGCAATAGTATAAAGGAGAGTAAGGCGCTTTTATTTTTAGTGACATTTATTGTATTTTTTTAATTCACTATGCCTGTGGTGAAACTCCTGTTCCATTAATAGAATGTCCTGTTATTTCTTCCCCCCTCCCATAAAAGTTCACTTAAAATAATTTTGTAAAGCTAACTGCAAAATATAGGTGCCAGGCCTTGAAGATCTTTTCCATTTTTTTCTAACAGTGTATCTACTGTAGCTGTGTGATTTTTCACTGGTAAATGAAACTGCCAGGAACTTACTATACGTTACTACAGCTTTGCCTGTAATAACTTTAAATCCCATTATGATCATCTCATTTTACAGCGTGCTTTGGTCCTAAGATCAATATATCAAGAGAATAGACTGCCAGTTACTATCCTTGGACATAAAGATTTTAGAGCAAATACAGCAGTCTTATACATAGGGATAAAGGCAGCAAAGAATTACTGTTTAAACACTGGGTCATCCACTGGGACTCCCTCGCTTTCTGTGCAATATGCAATTAGTTATTACAATACATTTGGCCTAAAATGTCTTTGCAATACTTTATCTGTGGATGGAGATGGAGGAGAGCATTACATCAAGAAATGATTGGTCCATACTAACCCCAAACTTCAGCCGCAGAGTCTGATGCGTTTGTCATAAATTTTATGGTGCTCAGAAAAATGTGGCCAGTGCTTTACAAACCTGTGCAGTAGATGCAGTCTCTGTCAGGGATAGATACAGCCTCCAGGGCCTGGACATGCTTCAGCATGTTCCTGGTTTCATGTAAAGCTGGAACTCCGCTCGTGTGAACTCAGCCCCGTGTGTGCGTGAGATTCTTTCTGGACGTTAAAGACAATGTAAAATATAGATAGAGAGATCAACAAGGTTCTAAAGACAGAGGTTCTAACGGCCACTTACGACATTTATTCTGTATAAGTTTATTGGATTTTTGCATGCTTTATGGCCCTGGTTCTGTCTTAATCCTTTACGTTTTTGAGTTGATAATGGAGTGACATCCAGAACTATGCAGAAGTCCTACTTGAAATTCAGCTTCCCTAACATACGGACCTCTAGATATGTATCTTGTAGTGTTCCAAAGGGAAATGCATTCGAATCACTCTGGGCTCTTCAGTACCTAAGGATTTATCTGCTCCATGAATTTGCTGCAGGTTAGTTTCCTCATATAGAAAACCATTGTGGAGAAGAGATTTTTTCAGCCACTTTAATAGACCGAATGAGGCACAGGAGCATGGAGGGCAGCTCTGAAGCCCCGGGATGGTTTTCAGTGTATGGAATTGACATCGGAAAAAGGAGGAGGAACGATTACTGGAGTGAGCTTGAACCTGCTCTCCCTTCTTGAGGGCTCTCAGTGTGGTAGGTTTGTTTGCCTGTAGTTGAATAAATTCCAAATGTTGTGTTGGTTTAAAGGATTAGGTGAATACATGATTCATGATCTTTTTCTTACCTAACTTGTTCGATTCCATGCAGACTAGACACAACTTAGCTTGTAAAAAAGTCTTTGAATCAAAACTTTGGAAAACTTAGGGAAAGAAAAGAGAATACAATGCTAAAAATAAATTTAGGCAAAGCACCCTCCGTCCTTCAGCTTCAAACTGTTAGCTTTAAAATTTGCCTTGATCAGAAATCAAGGTTTCATTTATATTTCCAAATTTAAACTTAATAAAAATGAGTACTTAAAGACTTAGTAAAAATGAGTACTTAAATCCTTGAAGAAGATCAAAATGTTCCAAGGTTTAGGAACTTTTTCTCTTTCAATTTACAATGGTGGCAGCTATTTTTACATTTAAAAAACCCTCTTGCAGTATCAGCATTCCAAATATTGCAGCCCTGTGTGTTTGAAAGCAAAATGATCAGCAAACGAAAGCTGATGTTATGGATGGTTTTTTCTTTGCCAAAATTGAGATTTGAGAGAGTATATTGCTGAATGTTCACTTTCTGTCTTTTAAGATATGTTAGCCAAATACATTCCCCTATCCCTCTCAATAATAATAATAATAATTAAAAAAAACAATATAGAATATATCTAAGACTTTGTCCCCAGTTAGGTGAAAAAAATTCAAAAGCTGTGGACTGGAATAAAGGAATCCTGCTCTGGTTTCTTAGATGATCTCTACAGACCACCTGCTACTCTAAGCTTGGAATGATCTCTGGTTGTGGCTTCCTAAATGAATTCTTGCTTCCAGCTTGAGACAAGCATCTGGTACAGAAGGACTACTTTCGCCTGTTTGTTAATTTGTTGGTTTTGTTATCCCATCACGGGTTTATTCCAATAAGAATCTCAATTATACAATACAGGAAATATTGCATAATGTGAAAGTTATATCAAATATACAACATAAAAAGTAAAGCCAACACCTTGGTGAGACTTACCAGCTGACATTTTTCATTGTAAATGCAAAATATAGACAATGTCTACACAGCTGCTCATGCTCAAACCACTTACAGGTAAACCTGGGTCATTCACTCTTTCATCCAATCCCATGAAATGTGCTGTTCCCAGGAGTTCAAGTATGAACTCTGGTAAGAGCTGGAGAAGGGACTTAAATTTGGAAATTGAACTAAAAAAAGGATTGTGTTAACTTCTTCAAATAGAAAACAGTTTTGTATATGAAACTTTATAACCCTCATTTAAAATGAGTGGGTATTGAGCTCCTAATTTCAGGACACTGAAACTCATGCTAAATGTGAACTAGAGCCAGTAATAATATCTAGATTCAGGTTCAAGTGCTATGCCTCGGATCTTGTTTTGATTTTGGCCAGTTCTAGCAGAAATGACCCTAAATATGTTCTCGTTCACTTACGAATTGTTAGTCACAGTTGTTGTTCCTTCCTCAGCAGGAAACCCATGCTGCCGTGCCGCTGTGATGTTACTGTGACTTGCAAGGTGGTTTCTTACTCAGGGTTATTTTTAAGGACAGCGGATAGACAAACTTTAGGCAGATAATCATGGCTTAAGCTAAATGAGCAGAAGTTCATTAATGAAGATTGCTGTTGTGGTAGCTGTTCAGTGAACCCTCCTGCCCACCTGCTGAGGTGGGCAGACTACCTGTCGAGCAATTGCTTTGCCAACAGCAATGAATAACACACAGAATATGAAGGGCAGTATGTAATTTCCTTGTATATTCCTATATTTGTGATTGTGGGAAAGGAATGTGTCATACCCCCTGATGAAAAACAGCCTTTCAAAAAAAGAAAAAAAAAAAAAAAGGGGGGGGGGAGGCATCTTGTCTCCTTCTGTCCCAGATCCTCATTGTTGAAGGTGGCACTTTTTTGCTACTGCAGACATTTTGTGCAAAATGGTTCCATCTCAACTTGAATGTTTTCTTTCATTGCTGGTCTGTTGGGGAACATGTGGTGAACCAGAAGAGCAGAATGACCCACAATTTATGCTGTGTATCTTTTGTCTTCCCAGAGGAACTAGCTCTAGCATTTCACAAAATTGGTGTAGCAGTTTGTTGCATGAAGCAGAAACACCAAGATCAATTTTAGAATACAATGATGAGGTTTAAATGTTCTCAAAATACCATTAAATGCTTATTTTCTTCTAATATACTAGAAAAAATGTAGACTTGAAACTGTTGTTAGTTTATGTGGTGCAGCCGATAACAATAATCCATTAAAAGACATGTCCATGCCAAATCCTTTTGTAGGGAGTTTTCACTTTCTTTTCCAATTACGTATTTTCACTCTTCTTATACACTAAGAAAAGCTTGGATTCTTTAATAGGTGTCTGCACAGCATGTGGTCTTGACAGAGTTAACAGCAACAATTGCTATGTTTTAAGAAGGGTATGGTTAGTAAATTGTTAGATTAACCATCATTTTAATATAATTTTTTTGCAAGTATTGGTTGATGGTTCACAATAATGTGTGCATGAAAAATTAAGTTGAGCTATTTGGTTTTGTCCTGGCATAATTTCACAAAGAATAAAACCATTTTTATAACAGCATGGTGCTAATATACTGAATATATTTCCATGTAGAGCCAGAAAAATCAAGTCGGGAAAGAACTCTGAAGATTTTTGTAATGGAGTAAGACCAAAAGTAAAATTTAACGCTAAGCAATTTGCACCATATTTTTCAGGGATATGCTGTAGTTGTAAATGAAACTTGTTTTCAAGTCTTTTGAGTAAATTATTGTACTTATCACAATATACATTTATGGTGTTTTCACTTGTATCCACAGACGTAGATAACTATGTCACCTCATGTATGGTTATTCTTTGCAACAAGAAGGTCAAATCCATCCTCTTGGAACTAGCAATCTCTTTTTTCCTCAAGCTTGCTCCAGAAAAATGAGGAAATAACTTCTCAACTGCAGGAACGGAACATGGCTTTCATTTGGGCACTGTAATTAATTTATAATGCTCATTTGAATATGGGCAAAACATCTTGGGTCGGAGGTTTCTTATTTGGAAATGTAGTCGTCCAGTTTAGAAACTCCTCTGCTAACTGTTCCCCTGTTTTTCATATCCTGTGCATAACTTATTGCTAGATGATGGCATCTCAGATCGAAGAAACGAACCCCAGCATACCAGTCTCCAGGTTTTAGGGAGAAATCCTCTCGTGAGACATGATTTTCTGCTATTTATGGTGGTGATTATGCCTCTGGTCCTGAATGTGCCTTCATACTGCAATCCCTGGTGATAGTACTATCTCTGTGGTATCTTTCTTCATCATGCTATTGCCTATTGCTGAGATATCATGTCTGTTTTTTCAGGTTTCTAAACCAGCTCTAGGAATTACAGCCAACAGCTGGGCAAGGCCACCTAATTTCCTCTGTTAAGGCTTTCCTCAGTCCATGTGCAGATGTTCAGTCACTGAGCTCATCTATATTTTCTGGACGTTATTATACTATAAAAGAGGTCCAGAGCTTGTTACCAGGTTTCATCTGTAAATCAGCAGAATTTTTATTCTGATAGTCCCATTCTTGGGGAACTCTCTTCTTGCTCTGGACTGGTCTTACTGCTTTTGCCTTTCTCTTCAGAGTTACTTTACTATATGGACAGGATAACGACTGACTATCTTTTGGAAGCAACCTTGGCTGGTGGCATCCCTCAGGTATCTTTTTACCACTCAAGCCTTAAGTTCTAAATTGTGTTTAAGGAAAACTTTCCAGGTAGGAATAATGCATCAATGCTGTTTTTACGCAATCGGGAACAGTTTGTTTGGATATGAATGTGAAAAATCTCCATATTCTTTGTTTCAGTTGAGGAATGCATCAATGACTCTCACAGCTATCTTCATCTTCTAGTAGACTCTGGCATAGATCTACAGGCAGCTGTGATCTTACTCAGATTTCAGAAAATAGTGTGTAGCTCCCGTAGCATTGTATTTTGTGGCACTGCACACACGCAGCTCCAATTCCATTCTGCTCTGCATGAAACAATAATAGAAAAATACAATAGAGGAGTGTGCTTCATAGCAGAGGTTCTCTGATGTTGCTGATGGGTTATAATGAGGTCTGATGTTATCCTAAACCGGGTAGGAAAACTTTCCTTACCAGCAGAGGTTTCAGTGCAGTGCACAGTCAGATAGTGTCAACTGAGCATACTTCTGCGACTGACTCTCTCTCTCTAATCACTGTAGACTTTGTGTTTATTGTTTACCCAGAGGAGTACAACGTTAGAGGACTATTGACAGCAGGGACTCTTCAGCCTTGCAGATGAGGGTTTGGTGAGGTCCAGTGATTAGGAACTGAGGTTAGAGAAGTTCAGTGTTAACATAGGATGCAGCGTCCTAGCTGCGAGTAATTAAATGCTGGAGAAATGAGGATGGAGCCAGCATGGCTGGTTGGTCTTGAGGCTAGGCATTCCTTTTAGCATTTTTTTTTTAGTCCTTTGGCCCATATGAATTTAAAAATAGCAGGCTAGGTGTTACAGTTGTCCTTTCTAGCTATGGGATATCTGAGTCCTCTGCTCATCCTTGTCCTCATCAACCTTGGACTCAATCATAACTCTTGCAGTTCCCCAGTAAGGTCATACTGGTTATAAGCTTCCTGCTTAGTCAGCCGTGACTTCTTCAATGCATTTACTTAGTGTACAACTTTGCTCCTATTTAGGTATTATTCATCTATCTTCTGAAGTGCCAGAGACTGGCTGTTGATGGAGATAGGACATGGAGCAGATAGACCAGTACTCTGAGGTGACGTAGGTGACCATCTGAAGTGCTTGTCTGAAGTGTCTTTACCTGAGAATTTTCCATTCAGACCTAACTAGAAGGGAAGTCTGAAGTTTTGTGGTCTGTCTTTGCAGTATGGGGAGTGAACTGGCCACTGGAATCATCTAGGCATGTATCAAATCAGTCCTGCACCACTTTTGGATTCTTAGGCTCATGCATCTCCTGAATACTGCTTGTTGTACACATGCTTTTTTTCTGAAGAGTAGAGACAGTGTCTGACTTTGTTTTGGGGCTAGTCATAGAACGTCTGGGTGACACTTTATGGCCAGAGAAATTCAGGAGAGATTAGGTCATGTAGAAATCCCTTCTCTTCTAAATTCTGTGAAGTTTATTAGAAAGTTCATTAGAAAATTACTTATTAGAAAATTAGCCTGTTGACCAGGTGCAAATGAAGGATGCAGTGGTGTGCTCTGCATTTTGACTAGAACTTGTCGACTTATTAAAGTTCTATTTCATGTGTTACAGCAGCGTTTGTTAGAAGTAGGGGCAGATCCTGAAATACAGTGATTTCCAAAGTACTTGTACCTTTTTGCATTATTGATATATTTAGCTAAATGAAGTGTAGTGGCAGCTGTTAAAAATACTTCTAGAGGAAACCCTGTTCCAGAAGACACTCTGAAAATGTAATTTGTTTTGATATACGTGTTGCACTATCACTGAGAGCCTGATCCAGGGCCAGTTCAAGAAAAACATGAATCTTCCACTGGATCTAGTACCAAGAACTGAAAGCATCGGACACCTCCGACACTTGGTCCACTGCTGGTCTTCCTTCTGTTTCTCCTTACTGTGGCAGTAGCTGGGGATAGACTTAGGAGAAAGCAATATTTCTTGTCTCATTAACAAATTTTAATGCTAATAGGTAGTTATGTTTAGGGCACACTCTGTGCTAACAATATGATTGGAAAACATTTTGGGGTGCTGCTGGGGATGCATGATGGACTGCCTTTTTTTTTTTTTTTTTTTTAATGATACAGCTCATGGTTTACTCATCAGTAAGTTGATTAAAAAAGGAGAATCTTGTATGTATTTGAGAATGTTTCTGCAAAAATGTTTGAGCTATATGATTCACCCCACACACTTTTTTTTTTTTCCCTCCAAACTGCCATCATCAGTGATTTGGAAGTGTAGAAAATAGTATTATAAGGGAACAGATGCGAACAAAAGGGGTGAAATTGAATGTATTAGTATTCAGCGGTCTGCTTTTGATTACCTCTGACTGGAAAATATTTGGAAGCCACCAGGGTCCCCTCAGGTGTTATGATTTGGTAAATTCAGCCCTTGTGTGTTGGGATTCAGGCTCCCTTATTGAAATTGAATTGATATTTTGTAAACTTCATTTGTGAATAATGTGATCTGACAGGGACAAATGCGAGGGAGAATTGTTTTCAAACCTTCTCCAAATGGAACTTATTATTGGGTAAATACAGATTTCTTTGTCTCTTTTCCTCTCTTTCTATCCTGAGCGTCTTCATGGCCTGAATATGTATCAACTTTTCCAAGGTAATTGAATTGATTCAATCATGTGTGGGCAACAGAAATGGGCAATGGAATATATTCCTGATGGGGAAAAATTGAAAAGTAGAGGGATTTCTACTCAGGTGCAGGGCTGGGAGGGTCACAGTACTATCAGAGACGCAGAAGCTTCTTTCTGATTATCTCGGCTTTGGCCGTTCTCTCCCTCAGTAATCGCCCTCCGATATAACGCAGGCTTTCCAATTTTACCGGCCAGCGCTAGGCCTCAGATGTGTTACATATTAATTTCCCTTTGCAGAAAATTTGCCAAGCTTTAGTTCAAATTCAGTTAGCCGGATTGATGAAAGTGGCAAAAGGATACGACATTTACTGATTCTCCCTTTTCACCTTTGATTAGCTCAACCCGTGAATTATTCTTGCCCTGTCAGTGTGCCATTAAAAGAGCTGGGGCCAAGGTTGCAAGTTCATACTTTCTGATGTAACTGAGAGAAAATACGTTGAGCCATGATTTGTCTGACAGAGACCTAGGATCATTTCAATGCTGTGTTGCCATTATTTTAACAGCTCAACCTTTTGGTGAAATAAAGAAAAACAAAAATAAAAGATCCATCTTCTGCCTCATAATCTTAATTTCTAGACCGTATCTCTGGCACCTGCTCATTTTCAGTGTTTCTCAAGTGGAAGAACTTGTTGTCTTTGCTTCAAATAAGCCAAAAAAGTTTCTCCCTCTCTCTTCTGGTTGATATTTTCAATTTAAAGGTTGCTAATCTGCACTAATGCTCCTTCATAGGATTGGAATCCCATTTAGGTTGCTACCATCGCGTAGAATCTATAGAATCAACTTTTTGTTTCTTCTTTTTTTTTTTCCTCCCACTTTACCAACACATTGCCTGATGCTGAAAGTTTGATTTCTTCCAGAAACTCTAGACTCTGGCCTTTGTGCAGTGATGAAGCATTTCACTGCACTACTAAAACACAAGGGGGAGAACTTAGTTTCCAAAGTCTTCCTCTGCACTGCTTGGACAAATTGTGCTCTATTCTTTTTTTCCTGAGAATCTTAATTTGTTGTTGCATTAAAAAAAAAAAAAAAAAAAAAAAAAAAAAAAAAAAAAAAACCTAGGTGGAAACTGTAATATTGTTATTACAGTTTGTTTGGAAGATTACCTGGAAGATTGTGAGTTTTGATTGTTAAGTTAGGTGATGGGTGTTTTAAAGACACTTCTCCTAACTATGCAGCATCTGTTGGGCGGATACAGACCTGCCTGTCTCAAAATGCCAGATGTGCTTCAGTCCATGCGGTATTGGTGGTTTTGGCCTGAGCAAAGGGGCAAGACATACGTTAAAGTGAATGAAGCTG
Organism: Rhea pennata; assembly: GCF_028389875.1. NCBI lineage: Eukaryota > Metazoa > Chordata > Aves > Rheiformes > Rheidae > Rhea > Rhea pennata. The sequence continues at coordinate 8,107,899 of NC_084666.1, forward strand.
CTAAAGAAGTAACATACCCTCATATGCTTCTTTGCAAAAAGTGCACCACGAATAATTTGCCCTCTGGCCTGTCCGGTAAGGATATGTAGGGAATCAAGTGGCAAACCCATCCAGCTCTGTCTGTCTTAGAGTGCGCTGATGCTGTCAGGAACTTCTGGGAAACATCTTAATCCATAGGGTCACCTGCGGTTTTTGCATGTGCTGAGAATCCAAAACAACGGTAAGAGCCAGTGACAGCATCTGCTGGGAGGTTGTGGGTTAGCCACTCTTTCCAAGATAATTCTGGGTAAGACTCTAGCAAGCACAAGAGAGAAGTGGGTTCTGCATGATACAAAAACATTGGAACTGTTTTTTAAGTAGTTATTCCCACTTCTCTTTTTCTAATAAACTATGTTTCCAGATATGCTCAAAGTCACATTTTGGAGCATTTCTAACAAGAACTTTTCTTACACTTTTTTCAATGTATCTGTCATTTGCAAACTATTAACTTCAACACAGCCGTCATAAACCTGAACACCTAGGTTTAAAATAATTGTCTATCTAGCAAAACTGGAGTTTTCCTAGAGGCAGTCTTGTCTGCCTCAGTCTTTTCTGTATAACATTTATTAGCTTTTAGCTGTTGCTCAGAAAGAATTGTTGAAAGTAAGGAACAGTGAGGAGAGGAACTGTATGTGCTGAACTGTCTGGGAAAGGCTTCCAGCTGACATGCCGCAAATGTTTCTCGTGGCTCTTCCATCACTCACACAACTGGCTTTCTATAATTTTCCACATTCAACCTGGGCTTCCCCAGGTCAGTAGCCTGGATGTACAAAACCTTCAAGGCAAAGCAAAATAATAATAATAATAAATAATAATAATAATAATAATAATAACATGCCAAACCTTGGAAATAACCTGTGTGACTGGAAGTGTAACGTAGACATGCTCCTAAAAGCCACTCCTTGTAGAAAGTCACCTTTGGAAAGTACTAAAATCACTGACCATTAATAATGAGGCCTACCCTGCAAATTAGGTTATTTTAAATCCATCAAACAACTTTCCCAATCAAAAGAAAAATGATATATAGTCATGGTAGTGTTTTCTATCTTAATATAAGTTATTAATTTGTATACTTAAAAAAAAATTGAGTCTGCTCATAGGAACACTTTATATTCTCTCAGCCTTAAAAGTGCTCTAGCTATGGCCTACTAACTCTTATGGCCATGAAGAATGCATGTCTTGGTTATAAATGGTATCCACTTTAGCTTCATAGCTTAGAGCTGAATAAACACAGAATCACTGAATTGTACTCAATGGCTCTATTTATACTGTATTTTGTTAGCATCTGACATAAATCAAGCGTGATTTGAGTGACTATACCCAAAGTAGAGCTGGAATGAAATAATGAGGGCGTTTGTTAGCTGAGCTGCCAGTCTTTAGTAGTAATGACATTTAACGTAATAGGTAGCAGGTAGGTTAAAATGTGCTTTTTATTTGTTGTACATACATTTTATAAAAGAAAGATGTAGTAAGGCCCAGGGTGCAATTTTTCACACTGCCCCTCCAGATAGGAAGCTAATTAAAAACAAGGCAAAAAACTGATCATGAATGAATGCATTGGCCATTGTTTAGTGTTATACAGAACTGTACAAAAAAGATCATTAAATTCCATTCATCACTTTGGCTTTAAATTGATGCAAAAGACTTGTACTTCTGTGCATAAGGTAGAGGCTAGGCACGAAGGGTATTAAATCAGTTTGAGAGTCTTGGGAAAGAAAACATTTAGCAAGTGAAATTATAAAGAGCGGAATATGATAACACTGCTGTAAGAAGTGTTAGCTCATTTGTTTTGAATGCAGTTCTGAAAGGTGAGATGGAGGTAATATAAATGTTAATACTAAAATCCAGAGGGTTTGAAATTTTCAGTTGACGTTCTTGGTGTCACTGCAAGAACCAAATGCATTTTTATCATCTTCATGTTTAAAAGTCTCTTTTTAAGAAGTTGTATAAATTTTGAAACTAATAACTTACAATGTTATGAAACATTATTTTGAAGTGTACTTTAAGTAAGAATTTTAATTTTAGATTTTCAGTGGCTACTAATTTTTTTCAGAAATAATATATTAAACTTCTCTTTTGAAAGATTCTCCAAGTATTAGATGGAACAGCTGAGTAGTCCATGAACAAGTGCACTTTGCTACTAATTAACTGATTTGCGTAAAGCTATTTTCTACAGGCATTGAGAGGATGCAATCATTATGGTCATAAAAATTGACTTCTGTTTGTTACATGCATTTCTACTGGAGTAATAAAAATTATTCTCAGCTCTTGTGTGCATGTAGCTACAAACCACAATTAATGCTGCCGCTTGCACTTTGTCATAAAATACTAATTGTTCATTGACCAGGTCACAGAATGCAGGCAAAAAGTATATCTAATACAAATAATAAATTCTAAAAACTGTCCCTCTACATCTAGCATTGCTGTGGTTCAAACCCTGAAAAGAGGTGCTCTGGTCTGGATCCACGCCCCACACCTTCCCAGTGATCACAGCAGGGTAGTGGTCACAGAGAGTGAAACTGTGGGTGCACAATTTCACACTTCAGCAGGATCAGAGCAGTCCTAGGGTAAACATGATTTTCACGAGTCTTAATATGCCTCTACAGAGAAGAGAACAGACCTAGCAAGCTAGATCCATGTTCCTCCTTTTGAATTTCAGCTTGCGTTATTAAATATTGCATATATCTCAGACCAAGAGCCTAGTGCCACAGTGCTATATAAGGCAGAAAATTTTGCAGGAACCCGAGTGCGTAAGGAAACGAACTGACAATGAATTGGTGTACGGCCTTTGAGCTTCAGCAGTATCTGGTTACCTAATGAAGTCCAGCCATTCCCAAAACAAGAAAGTGCTTGCCCCAAAAATACAAATGAAGATGAAAGGCAAGGTGAAAGAGAAGAGGGAGGGAAAAGACAAAAGATGGGAAAACTCTGAAAATGCGAGCATTGAAACGCAGTCATCTGTGCTGTTGTGCATTTACGCGTTCTTTACTCATCATTGCCCTGGCAGCGCAGTGGGCATGTGTGTCTGCTGGCAAACTTCATCACAGCATTCAACACTGTGCAGGTCTCTGAACTGGGCGAGTTTCATATGGATCAAATAAAGAAGCTCCTTTAATAGAATAAAGTGGGGATTTTCAAGTCATGTGAATCATATAAATAAACATACATATAAAAAAAGTCATATAAAGAAATATATGTTCATGCTAATGAGTCCCCATGCTGCCAGGAGGGTTGGAAAGAAAGATGCAGTCAGAAATTCCTGTTCAAAGCAACTACAAATATTTACCAGCACTTTTACTGGTTTGAGAACTGTGGTGAAAATATGTCTGTACAGAATTTGATATAAAGCCTTACACCTTTGTTGACCCCTCTCTGAGATACTCAGGTTTTCTTTAGCAGTTTCTACTTGTCATCATCACCAACTCATGCATCTGTTCTGAAAACCTTCTAGGAGGTTATTGCTTGAGAGCTACATCCATCAAGGTGGTATGTATTCTGGTTTTAATGCCTCAAAACTGTGAGCTTTCTGTTGGTTTCAGCACAAAATATAAATTCATCTATATTAATATGAACTTATACAAACTTTAAAGTTTGTTATGACCTCTCTGCACAGTTATGGGTTTTCCAGAACTGGATCTACCTGTGTTGAAAACCATAGGGGAGAGCCCCTCTACCTGCACCTGTGTAAGATAGGCCTCTTAGCTCGGATTTTGAGTTAAGCACTTTTGTACCATTAACCCTCAAAACCCCCAAATGTCCTTTCATTTGTCACTAGAAACATGCAAAGAATATGTTTTGTTATTGTTTAGTGCTATGTGGACAAATATAGATACATGGTTTCCTGCTCTACCAAATGTCAAAAGACATGCAAAGAATTAATTCCAGCCAGTACTTCTCTGCCTGAGTTCTGGACAGTCAGTTTGCTAGCAAGATGTGGCCAGGTATTTTCTCTGTCTTAAGAGAAATTGTTAAATGAGTTCTAAATAACTTGTGTGTGATAGTCAAGACTAACACACAGTCTTGCACTAAATAGCAGGTTGTCAGAAGTGAAACAATTCTAAGGAGATCACAAAGCCTTTGCATTCATTTTCTGGAAACCCATCACTGTTATGGTCTTTGTGGACATGCTTATCTAATGTGAAGACAAATCTCTGGGACATTTTCAAATCGTATACTGTGATGTTAATGGAAGGGACCACCTACCATTTGAAATGCATCCCTTAGACTAAGATGCTTCAGAGGATGATATAAGTTATATTGTTTCAAGAAAGATCTTTAAAGATATTGGAAAAGATTTTCTTGGGTTCAAATCACTGGTTAGTCACCCAGGTTGGACTGATCTGACTGTATGTGGGCATCCCCACGGTAAACCTCCATGCTGGTTGTCTAAATGCCCTTTAGCATTAACAGAGAAAAATAGCCACCTCTAGCTTGTCTCATCCCAAGGAAGCTGTCAAAAATAAGTCAGATGAATTGTGTCTAGGAAACACCTATTCTTCTCCATTCTCTTTAAAGAAAGCTCAAGGTCTAATTCACTATAGACACGTGAAGTGAGCTCAGGTGAATCAGTGTCCCCTGACTTTCTGTTAAAGGTATGTATGTGCCCTTTTTGTGATGGAAAGCCCTTCCTACTGGGCTTTGGACAAACATGCTTACTGGATCCTCTGGGATATAACCTCTGTGTTAATTTGACGGGCCAAAATAGGTCCTAGGTAAGCATTCAGTAATGAGTTAATGTTGAAGGATTCCACTGAAATCAAATTTGGGTTAGTATCTGAGCTACTCTGGCTCACCATGGTGAACCTAAGCCTCTGTGCAGTATGCTGGGGTATTCTGACTGCTTGAATGTTTGGGGCACAAGGTCCTGTTTTGTCTCTGGCCCCCTTTGGTTGTTAGTGCTCCAGGACAGATCTAGGTGGACATGGGAGTATACAAGAGAGCGCCGTGGTGCTGGCCACATCCCTGGTGTTATGTACTGGAAGACATGTTTTAACAAGAAGCTGGCCATCTGATCCAGTTTAGTCCATTTCAGTAAGTTAAGAAGTGAATTTAGAGGTGATCTAATGACGCAGGTTTCTTAGGAAAGCCTGAGCATTGTCCAAAGATGGATCTGACTCCATCAGAGACAGAAATCCTCCCAGCTCCAGGGAGGCAGTAGAAGGCTAGCCGCTTTGTCCCTTCTATTCTTTTGCTTTTAATGCTGCTCTATATTGTATATTGCTTTTTATTACTGCTGAGGGGAAGATAATCTGATTTCCAGACTGTCTAACAAGCCATTATTACCATATCCAACAATGGATTTAGCAGCAGAACATGGCCACTGATAAATGAGAAAAAATTATTGGAACCTGATGCCATACTATTCAATTCAATGCCTGCATAACTCTGCTGTGAGCAGCTTTCCAAAGCAGTTTGAAAGATTTTGAAGACAGAAGTGTCTAGCAGAAAACAAACAGCTCTGGGCTGAATCTGTTCATACAGATTTTTTTTAATTCCTCTTCCAGAAACAATCTCACTTCTCATACACATGCACTGTAACAATTGCTTCACCAATCTCTAAAAGGTTAAGAATAGAAGTGCTGCAAAGAGATCTTTATTTGCTGGTCAAGGTTCTGGCATCAGAGGATGTATACATTTCTAGGGTGATTTTCCTTTTTTTTTTTTTTTTTTTTTTTTTGATAGCAGTGTAATGGAGTCTGAAATATATAACTTAAATTCATCCTTTGGTAACTCAACTTTACTGATAATTGTGTTTCAGAATTGGCTGTGGTAGAGACAGTGGCATATGAGATGTACAACAGTTCCATAAAGCCAAGATTTCAAAAATATTTTCTAAAGTTAACATCTATTTGAAGAATTGATTGATGTATTCTGATTTCCATGTGTTGAGTGTCTTTCTAATTTCCTTGAAGTTAACAGAGTTGCATCAGGATGAGATGAGAATAAGAGAAGTCTGTTCTATGCAAATATTGGAAGAGCGTATGAAATGTAACATGGTGTGCTGTTGTGCATCTATCTAAGCATAAATAAGCTCAACTGAGTGACCAATTGCCTTCATGACGGTGGTGAAACAGTGGAAGTTAATGGAAGTTACATTCAGTGTTTTGAAAGATATGCTAAACTAAATATTCAGGGCCACAGTGGAGGCTCCTACCCTACAGCCAAGAGAGGCAAAGACACTTGTCAGCTACTGTAGTTCTCATGCAACTCTGTGGCATAAGGGGATTGTGCCCTGAGACAATTCTTTCAAAAACAAAGTGGGAAGAAGACTGTCATGACTAGGTGTTCCCATCATGTTCCCACTGGACAGCATATATCTTGTCAAAATGCAGGAAATGGGAGCTGCAGTTCCAGGTGGCTGTTCGTGGTATCACACTTAGTGACACACTGGCAAAACACTTCTCTGGGGTGTCTGCTCAACAGAGACTCTAGAAGTTTGGGAAGTTCCTTCCTGAGTTTGAATGTGAAGGGCTTAGGATAATAACCTGATGAGCAAGAGGTCTAGGAAAGGTTAGCTACACGGTCCTTGCACATTATGCATCTGATCCAGCTTTGTCCATTTCAGTAAGTTAAGAAGTGAATTTAGAAGTGATCTAATGACCCAGATTTCTTAGGAAAGCCATGCGTTGAGCGACAGTGTTTGGCTGTCATGTTTGCTTATCCAAGGTCTGCATTTGCACAGCTGAATTCTCATTTGTATTATTTTATTTTATTCTATTCTGATTAATTTTCACCTGCATTAAGAAAGCCTGATTTTTAGGCAGGACAGATTCTTGTACTCTTAAAATTCATCCTCTATTAAGATGTTTCAAGTTGGACATCCATATTTTTTAAGCTTTTTGACTTTGAATGGGCACATAAAGTGCTTTTGAAATTCATTGTGCCATGGAGTGAGCAAGATTATAATGCACCAGTAACTGCTGTTTAAAAAATCTATTCGATTTCATTTAAGACAGAATTTGCAAAACCATGTAGAGTTCCATGTGTTTAAAGCACATATATTTTATTGAGAATTTGGTATCTTACTCTTCTAAATATCTTTGAAAATCTCAGCCTAAATTTTGTTTAGAATTATTTGATATTTCCTTCAAGGAAATCTATGCATCATCCCCTTACGGGGTAAATTGCTTCTCGGAGCTGTGTGATCAAATTCATCTCTGATATTTGTTCTTCTCACATGCATGCAAAGCTGAACTCTTTCTCGTTGCTTTATTTTCTCTATTCTCTATTTCTCTTTTGCGGTGCATTTACCTCACTAGCTATTACCAGGGTGTTCAAGTCAATAGAATGTCCAGTGCCCTGTATAATATAGTCCTCATTTTTTCACCCACAGGCTTTGATTTTGATCTAGACACTTCCACCACAACCCATACGTAATAATTAAATTCTTCACATTTTTGCACAAGTTCCCTATTTTCATTTTTGATGCATTCAGGCACTGTGAATTGTTCCCTAAAGCCAAATCTATACTTTTTATTGTTATGTGAATATTCTGCTTATACTAGATATTACAGTTTTACTTCCTACTCAATAAATATCCATGACACTCAGCTCAGCAATGGGTATTAGTCTGTCAGAACACTAATTTATGATGAGAATAGTGTAATATCAATAGGTTTATGGATCAGAAGTGTGTAAATATGAAGTTCAAGCAGTGGCTCTTCTGTGAGTTAAATTCTGTCTAAACAAACATTCTCTTCCAGAATTTAATAAGTGCTGTTTTATCTCTTGTTTCAAAGCCGATTTCAAATATGAAGTAATTTATGAAGTTAGGAGACTCTTTGCTTTGAATATTTTCTTATACATTTCATGACAATATAAAAGACATCAGGTTGCTGAAGATGCGAATACATTTCAGTTACTTCATTGGGGATATAGCTCAAGATTAACTTTCTGGTCTGCTGTCTTACTGAACAATGCCTGTTCCACTGACAGTTCATTTAGATATTGTCATGGTGTTGGAAGCTTTAAAGGGGTTAATGAGGTATTTATTCCATTATTGTTATTGGAAATTACAGTGTCTAGAACACTTACACAAGAAGATTAAAGATGGATGCTTTAGACCACTTTCTATAGTCTGATAGGCCATTATTTTCTGGTTCATAACACAAAATAGTACTTTTCATCAAGGAGCTCATATTCTCTAGATGATTCAAAAATTCACAGACCAAAACCAATGTGAAGTATTAAGTTCCTAATACTTTTTTAACCCCAAACAAGTTATAATGCAAATTTTTTAATCAAACAAGGTGAAATTGTCACACACATTTCTCATTGTGACGTCTGACAAAGAACTGGGTGCCTTGAGAAATCAAAGAAGACCTCCTAGTCTAGTGTCTACTTATAGCTTAGCAGATATGGTAAACGTCTGCTGCTTCTGATGACTTATTTTACATAGGAATTACAACTTTCTTCCTCCTCTGATTTTCAGTGGAAAGACTCTGAGTAGTTTTTTAGAAACTTTAAAATGGTTTCTTAGGGTGATGAGCATTCATTGCACACCAGAAAGATAGCAGATGTTGTCCATGACTTGTGTGGTATGTCTGAGATAACTGGGATCCCATAAAGTGTGTACCTTTTTATTAGCAGAAGGTCCCAGCTGCAGTTTTTTGTTCCTGATGCCCAGCAAACCATTCTATAGCCATTGAGCTTGTTCTGGTTGCACAATGTGGTGATGGAGCAGCCAGAGGTCTTCTGGGCTTCCCTGACAGTGGAGAAGTAGTGCAGCTGATATTCATGGCACCTTTCATACACTCCTGGTAACAGAAATGATAATATTCTGTCTTGGCCTGGATACATTTAAGCACAACCTAGAGTGGATTTTATCCTTCCTGCGCTGCCCTCAGAACAGCATCTCAGCATCACAGAGGATGTCTCTGGCTGAGCCAACAGGTGTGGCCAAGACTTCTGATACTCAGGATGCTGTCCCGAGCACTGTAGAGCATCCTTCCCTCTTTGCCTTGGCATTTTCTCCTCAGTTTCTTACATGCAATGTCCTATTGTCAATTACAAAAATCAGTTTGTTAGAAAGAAACTTAAGTGCATCAGAGATTAGAAAAAAACATTAAAGAAGAGATTCAGTGAACATTTTGTTTACATGCCAAACCTTACAGTAATCCTTGAGGAAGACAGTGAGATAACAAGCTGCAAAACAATATGGTCTAGAGCCAAGACCTATTGGAAGATATTCATGTAGCAGAAAACAACTTCAGTGTGACAGAAATGAGTTTTATTTTCAAACAGTAGTACTATGCATAATCTGATGTATTTTCACAACACAATGTTAGCATCTCGGATATTATTTTACAAAAGGAAAATTTTTCAGTTGAGAAAGTTTATGTTTAAAAACAGAATAAAACCAAGCCATTTCTGGATTTGGGGGTTGGATTCTTTTTTTTTTTTCCATTTATAAAGTGGAGATAGGTTATAAATCAGAAAAAATGTATTTATAGATGATACACAGCTAGCAATACCAGTTTCTACTGGCCAGTACATCTGTGTGACTATTTCATCTTCCATGGTAACTTAAACACAAGAAAAAAGCCTTTACAGTTCAGGGCACTGCTGCCTGGCCAGAGATTGAGTGAGTTTGTAATAATTCATAGACCTTTCACTTTCATTTTTCTAGTGCTGAGGAATTACATTCTGCTATTAAAATGGCTATGTGAATTCCCTGGTAGAGTGTATGTGTTCTACTTGCTCAAACAGATAAATAAAGTGCCACAGAGAGCAGGGAGTTCTCAATAGCAGATATTGTAAAGAATCCATGGTTCCTCCTGTTTGCTGGTTGTTTTTCAGGTAGGATCCCTTAAAGGATGTATGCTAGCAAGCACGATTTCTCTTCCTTGGGTGCTAGCCACATGTTTTTTCTTGCATGGTTATTAAGAGCAAGGCAGCCTTGTAGGGAAGTGTGAATCAAAATCCTTAAGCTGTTGCAAGGCTGGATAAAATATTGGGTACCTACTGCCAGTTCAGTGTATGAAAGACTTGACAATGTCCTGGGTAGACACCCTGCAGCACTAAATGGGCACAGTTTGTGGCCACCTCAGACAAGGTTAGGATCTACTCAGTTATTCATTGGCATCGGTTTTAACTTCAGCCATCATAACAGTATATAGAGTACAAACAACCCTTACGTAGACAGGAGGTGTTGCACAGCTGTGTCTACTTCTCTTCACATGAATTATACTTTGGGCTGCGTTGGATGTCAGATGGATTAGCTTCCTTCCCCTCCCAAATCTGCTCCTTGTCCCCGAGGATTTTCTACGTACCATCAATAGCCAAGTGCTTGGTAGAAACTGTGGGAATTTCTGGTACGTTCCAGAATCAAAACTCTACCTAATGTTTTCCTCCTTTTTTAGAATTTATTGATTTCTCTATTTGGTTAGCAGGAGCCTGGAGGAGAAAACCTACCAGGTTTTCCTACTGAGAGTTTCATTCTTAATGGTGGACAATGCTTGTCTGACACTTCAAGCTGTAACAGAAAATCCTTTTGTTTTTCCATTGCAGATACTAAAAGAATTCAGTCCTGGGGTTCCTGGGAGTAGACAATAAATGCTCATCACTATCCCTGCTAGGTACAGGCTTTGAATGAGTTTGCAGGTATACTATTACAACATATTGCACATCCAGCACATGGGCCTTAGAGGGAACTAGAGTGTGGTGGACTCATCAACCAGTAAGAATGGTCAGGATCAGCTCATGTCAAAATATAATTTTTTGTTTGAACTTTCATGCTATTTTCAGACAAATACCATGAGTATTATGCCCCCACCCAGTTTAAGTTGAGTCACAAAAAGCTGAAAGGTAGCGGCTTATCTCTTAGCTGATTCTTTCCTCAAGTGAGACATGGAGTCAGCTGAAAAAAAAAAAGAATTGTCATTGATTTTTGTCTCTTTAGGCTTCGGTTTCCCCATCATTGTGAACACCGTATGTTCTTGGAGCCCTGTAAGGGGTTATGAGTTGTTGGCCTTGAGCCTTCATAAACAAACTCAAGTGCAAATGTTTATGCAGGCTAAGAGATGCAATTCACTGATGTCCATAATATAAGTTGAAATTTGTCCATGCCAAGAGCATGTATTTTGCCAATAACAAGTCACACTACTATTGTCGTCCTCATGAAGCTTCAGACAAGTCTGCAAAATATCTATTCGTTCAGCATTCTTTTCTTTTTTCTCTTCTTTTTTTTTAACCAACCCTAAATCTTGTCCTTGCATTTTACAGACTGATAAGTGTCCTGACATTGCAGAACCTGGAGTAGATTGTATCAGCCTTCATTCTTTCTGTTGCAGGTGTAGCCTTGCAATATGTGACATGCCATTCATAATATGAACCGGAATGCACAATACAGAATACCCAGTCTTTTGTTACTGGAAGGAAAATGGAGCTCAATTTTGAAATTGATTTTGGGAGAGGGAGGGAAGAGATGAAATGGGTATTTATTAATTTCTGCTGCTAGTAAAACCCATCACTTGTCACTTTAAAATTTATAGAGTAAGTGCACATCTTTGGAACTCAGGTTCTGTGTCTGTCTCAAGCCAATGAAGCTCTCCGGCTTCCCACAAGCCATGCATCAGCCCTCTGAGTTAACCTGTGCAAATTACAAATTCACGTATAAAGAACATCATAGAATAAAAATTGCTCTAGGGGTTGTCAGCATAACATATCAGGCCCATTTCTCCTTTCACTTGCTTTCATGTCCGTAAGGAACAACTCAGATGAAATTAATGGAGGTAAGCTAAGCTAAAAAAGTTTTGAAATGAAAACTGGGTTTGATTCTGCTCTATTAAGCTCCCATGAGATGAAGTTATCCTATCTTGTGTCCTTACAGTTCCTATAATGCTTACAGATACCATTAATATTTTACCAAATACTTTCAGCCTAATTATTATTTTTATATGCTAAACTATCATAACTTAAGTTACACCATTGAAGTCAATGATGCTAAACCCATCTCAAGATGATGTAAATGAAGGAAGGCTCATGACCAGTTCAGCCTAAGAGGAAAGTAAACAGCACTAGTTCAAAAATGATTTCAAATATGTTTGGGATTGTTTTTTATATGTGGTGTGTGCGATAGATCTTCAGTTAGACTACGTTGGTCTAGTTTCGCTAATTTTCACGGGGAAAGGACAACTTAATTTGATTATATATTTGTTTTGTTGACTGCATACCTAATTTATGATTTAAAAATATTTTGGTTCTTTTTTCTTTCTTTCTTTCTTTTCTTTTCTTTTTCTTTCTTTCTTTCTTTTCTTTTTTTTTTTTTTTTTTTTTTTTTTGGCAGGGACAACTGCTAGCTAATTTATCTATTCATTTTTTTGAATGCTTAGCCATTTTGCATACATAGTTGCTACATGTGCAGTTGCAGACCAAACCAGGATAATCAGGTTTACTGGACCAAATCTTTCTGACTGTAGTAGTTCTACATAAAAATATGCAATGGAATGGTCAGTGCTAGAAAGCTGCATTAGGAAATGTTACAGTTTGGGAGAGCCAGAAAGTAACTTTATGTCCTTAATATGTAAAAGAGTATGCCACAGCAATGTTAATCATTAAGAAAACAATTGAATTAAGTCTTTTGCAGAGAGATAGTGCTACATCCCTCATGCGTGCAAAACATTTCCATGACTTCAGCAGGAAATTCATTCAAGGATCTCAAAGTTAAATAGTATTATCTCTACACCGGTCTATATCTTTACCAAATTTCAGGCAAGGCAATTTCAACCCCTCCCCACCCCCAAACACACACACACACTTTTTGACTGTTTAAATACGGAACCTTTTGTAACAGAGGTGTATAATGGAAACAGACTGTGCTTTTGCCAGTGATTACTTTGAAGTACTTGGTTATTATCATTATTATTATTTATTAGTGCTGAGTAATCAATATACGGACAGCAAACAGAGGACCGTGCAGGGACTGTATGCCGAAAAGCGTTCTGATGGGAACTACGGGCTCAGCCTGAGTTTTGTGCTCTTTGTGATATGATCTGTGGTCTTTGTGAAGTGTCCACAATTTACACCCCAGGATATTGGCTTCTGAGAGTGCTGTGTCATAGCCGGATTTTTACGGCTGGCGACTCAGGTGTCTCCAGAATTGAGTCTCGAGCATTTTGCTTTGAAAGGACTCGCTCAGATGCGGCTGTGGGTGGTTACTGTGCTGATCATTGTGTTACGTTGTAGCTATTCAATTGTGACTCTGCACAGAAATTTGACAGTTTCAGTAAAATTCCCTGGGCTGGTGTTTGGTTCATAAATTCTATCCCAAGCAACCTCTGTGACAGTCATACAAGTAAAAAACCTACAGAGTACCCTCTCATTTCCTGAAGCTTGTTCCCCAGGCCAGGGCTGAAGCATATTCGTGTGGTGGTGTGAATTTCATGACTGATATAACTGTATCATTAAAGGCTTAAAGCTAGTCACTAGATATCAGTATACTTCATTGTTTAAAAAACTTAAGCCCCTCTGTAGGCAGGATATCTATTGCAAAAATATCTGCAAGAAAATTGATTTTGATTCCTTGTAAAATAAAAAACATGATGATCATTTCTTCTCCCCCTGCTAGTACATAATCAAACACGAGCTTTCAGGTCGGTAATAAAATTATTCTGTTTTTAGCTGCTCACATATTTCACCCAAACTAGACCTTATAAGGTCCTGACCTATTTTCTGTGGTTTTCTAGATTTTCAAGAATGAAAGGCAGGACTCGGAGCGGCTGCACCAAAACGCTCATGGAAAACAGTGAGCGATCTCAATCACCTGCTATGTGCGGTCGAGAAGCAGCTGTGAACAACTTTAAGACACCCTAGTCTCCAAGCTATGCATGATTTATGGAGGTATCTAACCCTAAGAGCAATGTGAACAGACCAGTGCAGTGATTAAATCCTATTTGAATGTTCTGTTAGGATAGTTCATGACAGGACAACAGGCTACGTATTCCCTTGCGACAACATCTCACACGCAGTGTTCCTCCCATGGCTTTCTCTGTCCTAATCACCCCTAAAAGTGAAATAACAGAGGTTTCTGAAAAGCCTGAAGGAGGAATCCTGAGGCAAGTGGTTAATGCCTGATCATCCAGACACTGAGCTAATTAACTGAAACTTTAAAACATCATGATGAGGATTTTCTGCATGCATCAATTATCCCATGTATGCAAGAGCTCCAATTCCTGGTAATTAACACCATTGCAAAGGATAGGGCTCTACAAGGGGAGATAGCCATTGGAAATGCAAAATTCTGAAGTTAAAGTGTATCTTTGAATAAAGGAGATCCATATGTTGAGGGTCAAGACAAAGAAGTGAAATATGCTCTGTATGTGCTACACAGAGACAGCAAGTGATAAGAATATAAGGAGTAAAACAGCTAGATACATTACGCTTCCAAATGGGCCTCTACGTGCTTATGCACTCATTAAAATATGCAGTACCGTTATATACACTTTCTATTTCAGAGGTAACAGGGTCGTAGGCAACTACTGATGTTATTAGCTGCCGGCTTCACAGGTACCAGGGGAAAGCTGTCATGTCCATGTCATCTGAAGCTTTAGTTTCCTTCGCGAGGCTGAGTGCAGGTACCGCAGAAGGCTGCGTGAGCTGGAAACGACAGATCAGCAGTGTTTGTTGCGCTTAGCATCTAACACACGCTGCAGGCCTCTCTGATGCTGGGCATTGGAAAGCTGAACTCATTCTGGACCCATTTTTCAGATCTAGGGAGCTTAAAGTGAAATATTTGAGTGTATTGCTAAGGCACATTAATGCTAGCTTGATGCCAGGCTGGTTACCGAATTAACACTAGACTGCACAAAAGAGGTATTTCAGCGACTATGGATTTAGAAGCCTACAGGCAATTAAGTGTAAGGATTAGGCTCTGGGCTCAAACATGAAGACAAGTTATTCAGCATGTGGTCTACTGATTTTCCAAAACAGACAAACAAGCTTTCTCCTCTTCTTATCTCTTGTTCAGTTGTTAGATATTGCTGAAAGTGAGACCTTGGGCACAGTGAAAGCTCTTCCGAGTCTTCATGAACAGTAGGAGCATTTCTGTACATCACATGTAAACCAGGGGTAAGAAACAAACTGATACTTTTGTGTGATCTGCAGTGATGCAAAATTTGTAATGAAGGATGACTTTCACCCTCAGCCATAGAGGTGCATCAAAATCTTCATGGCGTAATTCAGATTTGGGCTTATGAGGGTGGATATTTGTTTGCACCTGTCATCTAACAGATTCTCGTGTGCAAATGTGAAGGAGGCAGCCTGGGAACCCCAGGGAGCCTCTCCCAGAGTCTGGGCTGTGATCCGGGCATGGGAAAAGGCTGGAGCGATGGTCAGTGATCCTATCACATACAGCTGCCCACAGACCTGGGCCTGGGATGGACCAGTCTGTGATCTGCAGTTTACCCCTTTTACTGCCTGGTCTATGTGAGGGAACTGGTGGTATTACACACAGGATGATTTTTAACTCATATAAAGAAGTCTCCAAAGCCACAAGTTGTAAATTGTTGATCATGAAGCTGCAAATACTTACATACGTAAAGTGCAGTCTGAGTGCAGAAATAGTTAATTCTTGGGAAGATGCTTATTGCCAGCCATGGTGCTGTTCCTTCTGGCAGCTAGGAATGCCAGGTCTAAATTATTCCCTCAATAGATTATTTTCTGCTAAGTGGGAATTCCATGCAAATGAATACAAAAAACACTAAATGATATTAAAAATCAGTGAAAGCATGAAATGGTCAGTCTGCACTGAAAACTGCCCTGCAAAAGTTTAGAGTATGACATAGTTGTCAGTCTTGCTATTTAGAAGCATATATCTTTTGGGCAAGGTAGGCTACGCTTAGCATGGCCTCAAGCTGCACCATGCCGCCCTGTGAATGATGCCTTATTACTGCCCTGAACTGATTATTCAGTTAACATCACTGAGCACACAGTCAGTACTTTAAA
Source organism: Rhea pennata (assembly GCF_028389875.1). NCBI lineage: Eukaryota > Metazoa > Chordata > Aves > Rheiformes > Rheidae > Rhea > Rhea pennata. The sequence goes on from NC_084666.1 coordinate 8,123,880, forward strand.
TCTTAACAGCTGGTACAGTTTAGACCAGCCAAAAAAATTACCTTTAAAATTTATCCCTGAGCAACTTTCCCAAATTTTTGATTCAATCAGTTTTTCCTTCGGGACCTGTTAATTCTTTTATCCCGTGTGATATTTAAATTACGTCCTTGAAGCAAATGTTGCCCAGAACCTATAACTTTGGTATGCTTTTAGTAAAAGTGAAGTCAGCTAATTGTTGTTACATTTGACTTAACACCTTACCTTTCAGAGTGTGGCTTGTGCCAATTTTGCCAGTGCTTAAAAAGTCAGCGATTTTATCTGGTTTTGGTGGCAGCTGCTAAAAGCCCTGTCTGGGACTGGATCCCCGTTGTGCTAGGGACTACACAGACACAGAGAAGAGGCCTTACTTGGCTAGACTGCACAAGTACTGAAAATCAGATATGTGCTGAACTAATGTTTTGAATTGGGGCTGCAGAGATTTTTCTTCTGTTTTATCTTGTTGCATTCTCTGGTTTAATTTCTAACAAGACAGGCGCACACGCGCGTGCATGCACACCTACGCAATCACAACTGAACTTCATGACGATGACTTTAATTTCATTATCCCCTGGGAGAGACATTTTAAGTAATTTTCTGGTATTTTCTTTCAATCTGTTTGTCTGTCCTCCTCCCTCCAAAGCACAGGAGAGAGAAAGGCTTTTTGCCTTTTTTTTTTCCTTAAATAAACTTGGGGTGTTTTCATTGTTTATTTCTGTAAATATAGGTGTGATCAGCATATCCCTAATAAATCCGTTAGTTCAGCTGATGTGCAATTTTAATTCCTTGCACCCTGTTAACGGAGACTCTTAGTGCAGCTGGTGAGTTTTAAAATCATCTTGGAGTGCTTCACTGGACTGAAGAAATAATTAATTGAAGGCTCTCAGCACGTGCTAAGTAGCTTGGTTGAGTCTGAAGATCTGAACAATTGCTTTGTTTTTTGCTTTCCTTATCACCATTAGCCATTTTCACTGGATAGAGATACAAAATAACTAGCCTTTACAGTGAGCCATTAAACTGTCATTTGGGCAACTGTGCATGAAGAGGCATCAGATAACGGTCAGTGCTGGAGTAGAACAGGGTTTGTGAATCATAGCTGTCTCCACTGTACTTAAATCACATTCACCACTGGAGCAGTCAAGGGTTTCATTAAAGGGAGAAGCATTCATCTAGAGAAATATATCCAAAAAATGAGAGTAAATAAAAGCCTTACATTTTTCTCTATTTCTCTTCATGTTTTATTTACCACAGTGGGGGCTTAACAAGGTAGCAAATGTAAAGAGCGGTGAGATAACCATGCAGAAGAGGATTCTGAAAATGAACACGGTGACATTTTAAAAGAGACGTTCCACACTGGGGCAGATTTAGGGTTTTTCTTTATTTACGCAACACTTAGGGGGATGGTGGAGGGGAAGCTGTGAATATATTTCAGTGTTCCTTATATGAGGAAAATGCAGATCTGTTTTAAAAAATCTACCTCTGCAGAGACATACATCTGGAAAGAGGATCTCTTCTCTACCAATTGTAGAGCATAGGGAAAATAAAAATAGTCACTCTCCTTTTATCAGTGTTAATTAATTACGTGATGCTGCCTGAAAGTGGTAATCAGTGCACACAAAAAAATAGTAGGCCTTGCTCCCAAAGAGCTTGCAGTTTAAATAATAAAAATCTCTGCAAGGAAACAAAACCCAGAAGGCACTGTGGGGAGCTCGGGAGAGGAAAGGGGCAAAGGGCTAGGAGGCTGTAACAGCATGACCACGTGGTTACTCCAGTGTCTCTCTCCGATACTTATTATCTAGGTCTTCTAATAATTTTATATTTTTTATTTTTTTTTAAGAGAGGGAAAAAGGGGGAAGGGGAGTTGAAATGAAGTGAGAGAGAAGAAAAGGTTTTGCATACAGAGGATGAGGGGCAAAGAGCCTGGACATGCTGAAGAGTCTGAACTGTTTGATGGTGCCTGGGGTAAGTGCTGGAGCTGAGGAGAAAGCTGAGGGCAGGAAGAAGTAACAGTACAGCAAATACGTATGTACAGCATGCAGGAAACACATAGACCTGCTTGAAATCTTCACACTGAATGCAAGTGTGCTTTCCTGTGACAGCTTCTTGCTGTATTTCATCCGTAAGGTTTCTTTTGCTATCCCCAGCAAAATGCGTCTCAACACCCCTGGGAATAGGTGCCGACTCCCCACGGCGGGAGGGTCCACTTTGCCTTTTGTGCTCAAATATACAGCGCTCTTGAGAGAGTGAAGTGACAGGGCTGACCCTTCCCTCCCTGCTCCTCAAAAGGTGAAGATAATTAATCCGCCCAGCAGCTCCTCCTCAGAGCGGGTCACTGCTGCTGGCCCGGCAATGCTGACCAAACTCCTTTCGTTTGCAGCTGGAACGAGGCATTGCCTGCTTGTCAAGGAAGACAGAGCCTCTCACGCTCCGCTATAGCCAGTCATTTCCCTCTTGTGAGGGACCCATCCGTGTTGCCAGTGCTTTGGGAAGGGAGAGGGAAGACACTCTCTGTGTCCTCTCTCCCTGTACAGGCACAACAGACGGCAAGATTTATCCTCCAGGACTCACAGTGAGCCCTGTCTGATGTAAGTACCAGAGGCTGGGCTTCATGCAGCGGTCTTTTTTTAAGTGCCTATAAACGAAAGGCAAAAAATCACATTGCATGCCACCTCTGAACCACCCAGACCAAATCCTTCCTTACGGTGCGTCTTGCATAGTCATTGGTGCAAGATGGTTGCAAAATTCAGAATGGCAGTGTTGCACTCTTGCTTCGCGTGGCTTTAAACAAGTAAGACTCATAAGGAAAGTTTGGCCTAAGGATTAGTGGAATTTCAGTCCCTTGGGGGCACAAGTCTTTAAGTCTTATGGACTTGCTAGTTTGGGGTCAAATTCCCCACTATGAGAGAACCACTGAAGCTAGTCAATGTCCTGTTCAACCAAAACCCGGGATCTGCAAGAAAAAATTTGATTCAAACACAGGTGCAATCTGCGTCACTCAGTCCTATGTCTGCATAGGACCCCGTGGCTCGAGGCAGCCTCACTCGTGTATAAACTCTATGACCTTCTTTAGAGGCTTTGGCTTTGTCAACAGAGCTGGTATGCCCTGGCTGCCTACTTATTTACACATGCTGTGTATGAGTGCTACAGCAGACCACTTCTCGTACTGCATTTCGTTCCTGAACGCATTTCAGCTCATGAGGTAAGGTGAGCATCGTGCTCAGGAAGAAGCTCTAGACATAATTTTTTTAGGTTGGAGGAAATTATGGTGAAAACTTTGATTCTGCAGACTGACCCTTTGCGTAGGGAATCTTGGTCCTGCAGCACAGTGTGACTGGAATCTGGGGAGCGGTATAAATGTGCTTGCAGACACCCTTGCAGAATTTGGACTTGCGTATTTGTGAGAATGGGTGCCAGGAGAGTGGCATCCTCTGAGGTGAAAAACAAGGGTATAGCTGAGATGGGTCAAGCAATAGTGCATAGCTGAGCTCAGGCAGTCGAGCTAGCCAGGTTGGTCTTTGAAACAAAACAAAAAAAGATCTATCTTTTATTTAACAACTAAGGAAAGGCAAAGATATCATTCCTAAAAATTAACACTAGAGGTAATCTAAGCAGTAACCTATTCAGGGCAAATTTCTATTTTAGTTGGAGATGAAATCTTGACTCCCTGGAAGTTGAGGACAAAACTCTCATGGTTGCAAGCTGGGCCAAAAATTGCACCCTGCGGCTAGGATTTCTAGTTGCCTCATTTTCTTGCATTGAGCGTTGTCAGGTAGCATGTTTCTTTCTGTTCCAGTGCACAGCTCTAATTCTACTCTGTAGCATTTCAGGGCCCTAACATTGTAAAATGCAGGTTCAAACATGATCTTTTTCCATAGGAATGTGTTAAACAGGCCATGAAAAGCCAGCATGATCAAAAGATGTTCTACAAAGTATTGATATTTCACTGCTTCTTACCTTGAGCTTCTCCAGTAATTCACCATATCAGAAATACAATATTTGTAAGTTCTTTTTCATAAAGGTCTTTATGGGTTTGGAAATTTAAACACCGCGAAGCTGAAGTTGAATTGGAAACCAAAAGTCTCTAAGCTTGTACATCTTAGAAAAAAAAATTCAATTAAGTGGGATTTTAGCTGTTTCAATAAAATTGGACTCTCCCTTTTCAAGATAAGGGTCCTATAGAGCTGCAGCAACCTTTATGTGGCAGGAATATCCACTTCTACTAAACGTATAATCCTAGCTCAGGATACAATACACACAACAGGAAATCAATGTAAAGTAGAATCAATTTGAAAATATAAAATAAACTAATATATGAGTGGAAAATTGACTTCCTATGGATTAAAAGCAGCACAAATGGTAGAAAAATCTGGCTTTTTAACAGGATGAGGTGGGTGGTAATAATAATGCAACTGATTAACTGGCTGGTCTCTAGCTGCTGTGTGTGCACATAGATTTTTTTTTCCTTTGCTAAAAGGATTCAAAGAGGAAATAATTTATTGGTGCACTTTGCTCAGTGTTTGTCACTGAAAGGATGCAAAGTGTGTACAGGACTGTGAAAAGGGGGAAAAAGTAAAAGATATAGAATGTATTATTTAAAATATCAGCACCATAAACAGTGTAGGATTACTGCAGCAATCCCATTATAGCTGTGGGGATATATAAATGTTTCATTATGATTATCATTGAGGAGTTTATAACTCAGCCATTGAAATTTTTATTTTTTAGGGGAATTTAATGTTTGTGTAATGTGCTGTACTGACAGTCTAGAAACTGGAAGTCTCTTATTCACCACCGGAACAGATGCGATCAGCTACAGAAGTAGAGCAACACCCAGTTTGCCCAGTGCGATCTGCCTCAGCCCTGCCATCAGCTGGATCCTTCTATCCCTGATGCTTCAGGCCCTTTCAGTCCTTGGTGCCTTTCCGGTGATTGCTGTCAAGCAAAGGAAAGAACAGACAAAACTGATTGAGACTAGCAAGCTATGGCATGCAGCCCATAGACAGGAATGACAGGGTTCTCCATGTGTCACATAATGCAGAAAGACACCGTGAGCCTGTCCAGGGAAAAAAAAAAAAAACATGTTTGATCTCAGGATGGAGAAGAGGAGCAGTCTTCCATCCTGAGGCCAAGGTGCTGTCTCTTAGGATCACTCCAAAGCAACGGTTAGAGCTGTTCATATGCTAGGACGTGCCCCTGGACAAGGCCTGCTAACTTCTGGGCATACTTCAGTAACAAGATTGGGCATTACCTGGGACAAAGTGATGTATCTGCTGGCTGCCCAGTACAATGAAACACAGCTATGGATTCTCTACACCTACCAGTTTCAGTGGGGAATATTATCTTAAATCTCTGCACCACTCCTTGATACAGTCAGCATTAATCTAGTGTGGATGTAGCTATGTTAAAGACAGAGGGACTGTACTGTCACACAACTTCTCTCCCATCATGTGACTGAGAATATGCAAATTAAATGAGGTTTGGATCCCCATTTAAAAATTTAAAACATTTGTAAAACTGCTTCATTCTGCCAAAAAGACGACAGTCCAGACAGACCCAAGGCAGGGAAAGGCCGGAAGGTATCCCAGTGGCAAGCTGCTGTGGGAAACAAGACAGCATGGGGCAGCAGGAAAAGCCACTGTTGGACATGTATCTACAAGCAGCAAGCCACACAGATCTTAATAAGAAGAGGAGTTGCTTTTCCCAGAGAAGTTACTTTCCTCCTAACCTAACATGCCAGCTATCTTTTTTGTCCCCTACGTGTATGGTGACTTCATGTGAACAAACTAAATGAATCCCAAATAGCATTCTCGCATAGACGAGCTCAAAACGCAAGCAGGAGAGAGGTATTGAGGGAAGAGGCTGGTGAAAGAAGAAAGACAGAAGGAAAAGTAGCACTAAATAATGTGTTGAGTGAATAATATATAGTAGCTCTGTCCATGTCGGTCTCTTATCCCACTCTGGACCTCCAGATCTCCATAAAATGTATGAACACAGCTTGTGTGCATGACTTTAGCTTACTTGAAACTGGAGTTATGTCCTCCGTGGGCTATGGAACCAATGCTGAAGACCAGAAGGACCAAAACTCTACCTCTTGATTGTATGTGTAAAAAGCAGCCGAACTCATGTCGTAAGCTGGAGTGTCTCACAGCCATAACAAGTCAATATGAAAAGCAATCAGGCAAATTGCCATTATCATTCTGATTTTTACAGAAGCAGAGTTAAATGAGTAGAAACACCTTCTTCCTCCCTTTCCCCCTGTTTCATATCAGTTGAATCCATGTGCTGTACAGCATTATATTATTATACACTGTTATATTTGCTAAGGGCTTGTTATTTTAAAATCCTTTAACTATCTATATTTTTCTTTTATTTCTCCTCTCATTGGAAGACTTGTGTGCAATATACAGCAGAGCTGGAAGGGGAAAGGAAGCAGATTGCTAATACTGGGACAATCCATTGGGATGAAGTTTCAGGAGTTAGGTGAGGTGTGGACATGCAACTTTGGTTCCTGATCCCAGAAGTTGCGCTTAGTCTTCTAAGTGTGTGTTTCTGCAGACAAAGTCACAAACTGGGCCAGGATAGGAACCAAGAGACTACTGGTCTCCTACTGAGTAAAATATAGTTGTAGTAAAAAGACCTTTTTTTGATTTTTGTGTAAACCTCCCACTGATATCTATGGGAAATTTGCTGTATGTGGAGTAAGGGATATTATTTTATATTAATACTTGACATAATTTAAACTAGGATCGGTTTCCCTCTGCAGAATGTGTTTGGCACCTCTGATCTATATTCCACATGCTAAAAGCTATAGAAAATGATAGACAAACAGTGCAAAGGCACAGGTGTTGCAACCCAGATGGGGCATTACTGGCAAGTTAGCAAGTTAGAATGGTTATTCTTTTGTGGTAGATTTGTTCTGTTGCCTACACCTCATGTAACAAATGGCAAGTCCTTTAAACTGAACTTGACATCAAGAAGAAACTAGTCCAGGTTTTTCTTTGCTTACAGGATTGCAACATAAACACCCGCAGCTGTCAATGATCAAGAAAGTGCCTTGCAATCTGTATTCACTGCAACTGGCAGATCACTTTGTACTCAGTAATTCCACAATACTTTTCACTTTGCTTTATAAGGGTAGAGGGATCCCTGGAAAAAAAAAAAAGCATACCTAAAGAATATATATATTTTTAATGAAGAATAAATCTGCTAAACCTTCCAATTGAGAAGTGATGAAAACCCAGCTTGGTATCTTAAACAAGTCAGATAACCAAAAAACAGTACAGACTTTTAACACCTTATTAGCTGCATTAAGAATTGTTACTGCAATTGATGTTACCAGGATATGTGATGTATTCACATAATGAACTGCTTTTCAGCCATCCTGAGATGTCTCATATGTCAGTCTGGAGGCTGTGATTCTCCAAACAGATAGGAGTAATGAAGGTGTGTCTAGCACTAACTGAGCATGGAGTGCATTTTAAAAAATGAAAACAATAATCATGCTAAATAGGATTGTTGGTTGAAACCATTAGTATCTATCAGATGAGCTGTAGAAGCGTTGACAGAAATAGTTTAATATATCGTCAAGGATGGTTTCTAAAATGCTTCAATCCTGGAGGGTCCAAGAGGCTTCAGAAGGCTGGCACAGCCCTTTATCACTCTCCTAAGGTCTAGTCATTTTTCAGGGACAGCAAATGTTAGGATTTGGAAATGTTGCTTAGCAGCTCTGAACAAACTGAGAGCTTAGTTGTTCCAGCTCCAAGAAAGTGTTTGTGGTAAAACTACGAAATGAGTCTTGGTCTCGGGGCAGAGGCCCTGCATTTCAGAGAGCTTTGTGTGCCTGCAGGAGGTCAGTAGATCCCTCTGGATGGCAGGATAGCTGGTGTGCAGCCTGTGCTGGCCCTACTGCCTCGTGTCCTGCACTCCTTGTGCATGAGGAGGTGGCTCTGTCTCCCTGTTGTGTGCTACCTTAGCGAAAGGGGATGTGAGGAACAAAAGGGAGGAAAGTTTGAAAACTTCCTTCTTACTCTTCAGTGCTGAAAAGAGCTTCTAGCAGCACCAAAACCTGCAGGCTCCCTTCAGATCAATGACAATTTATGCCTACAAACTCTCATGTTTTTTGTAGGAGGTAGGTAATTAAAGTTATCGTAGGCAAAGCTCTATGTCTAGGAATATGCACCTTTCTGGAATCATAGAATAGTAAAGTTGGAAGGGACCTCTGGAGATCTAGTCCAACCCTCAGCATAGCCCATACAGGGTTTGAACCCACAACCTTGGCATTAGCAGCACCACACTCTAACCAACTGAGCTAAACCTTTTGGTGCAAGAGAGGCTTGTGTGGCACTTTATTTTGTAATCAGACTACTAAAAATCACTATTAGAAGTATTAATACTGAGCTGAGCAGAAATCTATGTTTTCAAGAGGAAACCTTCCCGACCATGGATAGTAGTATAGCCCAAGCTGAGATCTTGCCTGACAGATGACCAGCTTTACTCCATCCATAGCATAGCAACAGGTTCTGGAACCTCAATTTATCAGCAATAAAAGTCAATCTAAACCCTACGTGAGCATGAGCTGTATCCCTGTACGTATGAGGTATATGATAGTACATCTGCTGAAAATCATAGTAAGACACGTGGATGGATTTTTGTTGTGAACTTCCAGCCTGTGTCCCACTCATTGTATGACTTTCCAAAAACAAGTAGTGCAGAGTGTACAGGCGCTGTGCTGTGTAGATGGGAAAAATATTGTTGTAGCAGGACATGCTGCTTGTGCTCCTCAGCGATGAGGCGCATCACTGGCAGAGACAGCTCTAGACAAGGAGATAGGTATTAATGTGATAATAAGGTGATAATATGTAAGAGTATAATCATCACAGCACAAATGGTGTGACGAGTGCTTTAAAACCACATGGTCAACACCTTTCTAGCCCAGAGAAGGCAAAGATATGATACTGAAGGCCTTGTCGGCTGGTGTGAACGCTAGTGTCAGCATCCTTGTTTGGATGAAGGGGGACAATTTTAGAAGAGCTGGCTACACCAGATCAGCTGATGCAAAAGCAAGCAGCAGCAGTAGTAACGAAAAAAAGAGGAGCGGGTGAGTGAAGGATTTTTGGAGGAGGAATAGTCAGAATAAAAAGTCCATCAAATACTGTTAAGGTGTTTGTCAGTTCCACCTGGATTATATTTAAATGGTTAAATACACAGGGATTTTGGTGTATTGCAGCAGACAATGAAATAAGAACGTGAATAAAAGCTTGCTGAGCTCAGTAGGAGTCTTTGTATAGGGCCTGATGGGACCAGTTGAACAGAAACCCTTAAAGCATATTCTTAAATCCAACCTAATCCAGAGATGAGGTTAAGCACATTATGAAAGGGTTTCAGAAGTGGCAACAATATGCAGAATTGGGTCTTGAATGAGTGGGAGCAGTAGGGATTTTACTGCTATATTTATTCCAGCTTCTATACGATTGTGCTGTAACGTATACACATTATTAGTATTTATTATTTGTATTGCAGTAGCCCATAGCTGCTGCTGTCATGCACTAGGATCTTCTTTTGTTAGTCACTGTACAAACATCTAATAAAAAAAATCCCTGCTTTATAGAGTTTATATAGTCTCAGCAGATGTTTTGTAAATATATTGTTACTCTTGGTTCTTTATAGTTCTTCAGCATAGCTATGAGCACTTAAAGAAATATCTATGAAGAAAAGAAATAAGTCTTAGTACAAGTTGGCATTCATCCATGAAGATTTAGAAACCTAATTTATAAACATTTGGTAAATATGAATTAATCCTGACATGGTGGATTTTGTACTGAATTAAATAGTCATACTTACAGTCTATAATGCACTTAGACAATAGGTAAATTAGTCCTTCATTAAAAAATCATGAAGGAAATGCATAATCTGCAGCAATACTCAGAGGAAAAATTACAGTTATTTGAAATAAAAACACAATTGTTAGCAAATTTGTGGAGGTTGTTTTTCAGGATTTTTTAAAACAGTGTTATGGATCTCCCTGTATATTGGCTCTATCATGAGATTTCCAGTTGAGTGTATTAACTAAATACCCAGGCTTTAATTGGAAGTCTGAGGTAGAAAAACTGCAAATCTCCTTTCAGTTATTTGTCTCTGCACTGCCTGCTTCTGAGCAGCAGACAAAACAGGATGTGCTTTTACATCTGATTAATGCTAAGGAAAGCTGTGATTAAAACATCCTTGAATTCTTCTGTCATGCAGCACTATTTAAAATTGTGAATTATCCTTCAAAACAGCACAAGTGGTGCAATCGCACATTAGCATAACAGCAAACCTTATTTACACAAGCACAAATGTTGTGTAAATTGGCCTTTAAGTGGGTTTTAAATGGCAATCACTTGGTAGGTGTTTTCAGAACTGCTAAATAAAAAAAAAATAGCTATAATGCAATATTTTACAAATGAATACTTTTAATAGGCCTATTTTCAATTGAATTGACTATTAAAACAATGAAGGCAGAAAATGACAACAGTTATTTAATCTAGGATGCGATATAAATACTGGAACATTTTTGAATTGTTCAGCATCTTGTAGCAGAAAGTGTTTGTGAAAGTCAAGTGGTTATTAAGCTTACGAACTCCTCGGTTTGCTTTTATATTGTGTGCAGCCATAAGCTCTGGGAAAGATGCAGCTAAGGGGAATCAGAAATTCAAACCAAGAGCATCTGGTTTTGTATCTTCTGCAGAGCATAGAAGGGACTGGCTTATTGCTCCTCACGCTGTGGAACTGCTTTCACCAGCTTCAGAGGGAAAAGGCTCCGTGGTGAAACCCTGCAGCTTAGCACCTAACAGCTGCCTTGGCACAGGGTGCCCGTATGGGAAGCAAGACACAAGCCCGTCGAGGCACAGACCGTATCTTACTATAAAGCTCCATCCGTATTGCTGATCATTAATGTTGTTTCTAGTTGCTAGGATGGGAAGAAAGACTTCCACTCCTGCTTTCTTATTTTCTCCCTGCATTTTCATTGTTTGTACAAGTGTCTGAAATGTTGAATAAAAAACAAGGCTACAGTCTAGTACAAGGTGCAAGCACAGAGCTAGAGATGGCTTCCATCCTAAAGAGCTCAGCAGGGATGGGAAGGGGCGGTGAGGTGCTTAACCAAGTTCTACATGAAGAATGGGAGCAGATCCAGGGCCTTGACTCAGTGCTCACTAGACAACACAGCCTTATTTACTTAAAACACGTAGCTACTGGGTTGGATGAGGGGTAGTGTATCTAAGAACTGGTGTCCAGGCAGCATCTCTCATTGCCAGTCTCATCTCTGTGCCCCAGAACATGTTGTGTTTGACAGAAATGGTGCTGATGAGTAACAGTGATACCCCAGGCATGGTGGTGTGTAGGCCATTAGCAAGTATGCAATAACAGCAAAGATGCTGTTTGTGCGCCGGTCAAGAGAGGGACATGAGTCTATTGGCTCATGGGAGTTATTATCGTGGTAAACAGATGTGTAAGAAATAGTGATACAGCAGATTGCCAGAGGTACAGAGGACCATTTTGGTGATGGTAGAAGTAGCTTAGTCAATATTTTTGGCCAGATCCTATTCAATCAAAATTTTCAAACTAGCCTACTGTCTTAATTCTTGTGGTTGGAGCGGAGGTTGAGGGACATATTTGTCATGAAGGGTGTGAGGTGACAAGATGGCACCGAGAAAGGTCAACTGTGCTGTAAAGCCTACCACAGCTGGGGCAAGGTAGGCAAGCAGCAAGTTTAATATCAATTCTAGTGCTTAAGCTACATTTTCTTTGAAATGCTTCCATTTTAAATGGATTTTGCTTGAAAGAAGCTGGTTGGTTCAGCCACAGCCCTGTTTCCCAGAGAAAAAAAGCTGCACATCCTGAACCTCACCAGGAACTCATTGATGATTAATGATTAATACACCAGAAAGTGCAATACATGAAATTGCAGCCAGAGAATGGAGTGATTCCACTTGGAATCATGGGAGAGAAAGGAGAAGGTCTGCAGCCTGAATGGTAGCGTAGCTCAGAACTAGCCCTAGGCTAGTACATTTATACATCCTTGAGAGTGATCCCCAGCACCTAGCCAAGTGGTCCAGAGCACTTCACCAGAGTGTTCACACAGCTTCAGGCTGGACACCTCTAGAGCTGGCCAGCCACATTCACACTGAGCAGCCCTTGGCTCTGAGTCTTCTCCTTCTCCCGGTGCTTTGAAGTAATTGACCACCCAGCCCTTGGGCATCACAGTTTTTTTTTTTTTTTTTTTTTTTTTTTTTTTTTTTTTTGAAGGAGAAGAAAGTTTCTGTTTAAAAGGTCTCAGATAACCCAAGGGCCCACACCTGGGGCAGGCGAAGGTAGCTGGGTCTCCCCAAAAGAGAGCGTAGGAGTGAATTCTCACCAGGGAACATGGGTGATCTGGGGAGCAAGCCCTCGGCATCTCAGTGTGTATACTGATGTGTATTTTGTGTGGCACGCATGTTGTAGGCATGTACAGAGTTTCCACTGGGCTTGAATGGCGTCACAGCGTACCTGACTCAGGAACTGAGATTTTCCCTTTAATTTTGAGCTGATTTCCATAAATAAATGATGATTTGTGATGTTACGTGTTGAAGTGTGTTATGTGAAGTGTTATGTGAAGAAGTTCACAGCAAAGAACATGGGCAAACAGCTCAGGATGGGAGAGCTCTGCTGGTGGGGCACTGGGTATATTCTTGCGATATCTTAAACAGCAAATTAAAAGTGGACCCATTTATGATTTGACTTCTGCTATTGAAGGAAATCTTCCAAAATTGCTGATATCAAATGTAAAACATAGGAGGTTGAAGAAGGATTTTTTTTTTAGCAGAGGAGATGTCATTTTCTCTTCTTTTTCAAACAGCAATTATTCTGTCTGTGTACTGTAGATCAGTCATTGGAATTACACAGCTCTAAAACTTGTGTGAAATCAGAAACATGATTGCCTTGGGCTTCATTCTCTGCACCATATGAACAGGCAACTAGTAATCAGCGCTGGTATATAAAGCGTGTATAGCCAAAGTGATATTTAGAGGTTTTATGTCATTGTATTCTAGTTAATATTTCAACTGATTCTAATCTGCTTGGATTCATACCCCTAGTGGTTTCTCAGACATGAGGGATTTGAATGAATCAGTCACTAATCAATCCCTGATAACATTTGGTGGTTTATCCTATTTTTTGGCATTATTCCTTCTTTTTGTTTGTAATCTCCTTTATGTTCAGTTGGCTCAGTTCTTATTTACAGCCTCAACTTTCTTTCCTGTTTCTCCCTTAGTACCATCAAGACTTGTACTAGCAGTTATTTAGGTTCGTTTACTCCTAGGATGCAGTCACATGTTCATTTCTGCTGTAGTAGTTTCAGATGTTACCATCCATCAGCTGTTCGGTTCTGCCTCTTTCCCCAGTAAGTTCTTACTCGCGGTGCAAGTGCTCCTAAATTATCTCCAGACAAAGCGAACCTTCTCTGATCACCTTTATTCTAACAGTCTCCTTGTGACTGTAGCACTCACCTGCTGTTTCATTTTCTCCTCTCTGGGAAAATTTGTGTCTAAATTTTAAACACTATTTTTTTCTTGGTGTATGGAAATATCCATTGTTTATAAGTTCAGAATGGTCCGCACTTAAAGAAACAATAGCTGTCACACCAACAGTGTGGAAAATAGATTACTCACAAATTGAAGTAATTACTTTGTCAAAAGTAAAATGGGATAAGAAGATGATGATGTTTTTACTTGGAGTTCTGGGAAATGAAACTGGATAATGTTGCATAGCTCAGCTCTAACCTTGCAGAAGTATGGTATAAAGTACAGAACAGGCAATCTGCCTCCGTTCTACACAGTCCTAATTAAGTGAGGAACTTTTTCAATATTGATATCTTGAGGTTACTTTTGCTTCGGGTATCTTCACTTCTTAAATATGTTTCATTAGACTATTAACTTGCTTTGGAGATTGCTTTGGGCCACTGTGGGAAGGACTTCCTGGTCCTTCTTTGGAGATTTTCCTGTTGGCATGTGGCTGATCTGTGAATTTTTCATTTAGGGTTCATATTGCCTTTCTGTGTGTGTGCTAGGACATCTTTAACCTGTGTGTTCTTGCTATTTGAATCTTCCAGCCTTCCACAGAATTGAACCTGTCTGAGTTTGTGAGTTTATGGGATTGGTTTTACCATTACCCTGATCTCTGCTGACATTCAGATTTGCAAGAGAGTTTTATGAGCACAAAGTATGGTGTCCATTTTGCCGCAACCAACTTTTTGATCCATGAGATGGGAACTACCCTGTAACTGAAATTCTTTGTTCATTTTGTGGTGTCTGCAATTGCTTGCCAGACCCACTGGTGATTTGAGTTCTGAGCAATCATCCAGATTTATTCCTTAGCTCTGCTGCTCTTTAGGGGAAGGGTTCTCAAAATGGGAAGAACGAATGAAGAGCTATAGGGGAATGTCATCAGATTTATCTTCCTCCGTACCTCCTTTCCAGTTCCTATCTCCTTCTCTCCTCTTGAATTGAATTGAATTTCTCTTGAAATCCTCTTCTTCCACAGAATTTTCTCACTGTGGAAGCTGTATAGAGAGTGTAACACCTCCCTGCAACTCGGAAGGTGAACTGAGATATGCTGTAGCCATTCAGACCAGATCCTTCTAGATGGGATTTGGGGGCATTCTCTGATGTGCCATACACCTTCCCCATGCTGCTTATAATCTTCACATTTAAAAACCAGAAAAAGAAATGAGGATACTAAAGCACCAACAGAAAGAAAGCAAAGATGACAGTACTCCTCTAATCTAGCAAGCAAATATGGGTAAAGAGAGAACTCAAAGTATTTTCCTTTAACACATGTGGTTCTGTTTTAGAAAGTAAACAGCTTTCCATTTAGCTGCTTTCCATGACTTCTAGGTCAGATATGCAGAATTTGCAAATCAAAATATGACTTTCCTAACTTCAGAGCTGCTTACTCAACTGTGGAGCTTACACCCGGACGTTGAGCTCTTTCCGTCATTCAAACATCACAGTAAGGAAGATGCTGTGGATTGCTCTCTGATTATTTTGCTAGTGACACAAAAGACAGAATACAATTTAGTTTGATGTTCCGCATCTACGCTGTTGCAATGCTAACAAAGCCAGTTGGCAATCTGCACCAGCTGACAAAGCCCGTTCCCTCCCTAATGAGTATGTGCAAATGTGACTTGTCCCAGGTTTCTTCATGTTTCATGTCAGTTGTACTCCTTGCATTGTTTATTGCATATCAGTGTTGCAGATCCCAGTCCTCCTGTCGTTCAGAAGAGGAGGTAGGACAACATCTCTCCTTTCTCACACAACCAAAGCAGCTAAGCTCTGAATTCATTCGCCTTTGTAAATTCAGAAAGGGACTGGCACTAGTTTTACATTGAGCTGGTTTGGAGCAGAACTAAGGGCAGCTGGGACAAAAATGGGAGCTGCTCTTTTGCCTATAGTCACATGAATGTCTGACAGTGCTTTAAGCAACTGTAGAAGATCCCTTTGGCTCAAGGCCTGTTCTCCATGTCTGTATATGGCAATGAGAGTATCACAAAACCCACTTGGATGCTGCATGCAGGAAACTTAGCTCTAAAAGGAAATAAAAGAGAATCCAGGCTGAGGCATATCAGAGACAACCAGGTCACGTGGTCCTTAACATAAACTTATGTTCCTTCTGAAATCCTTCCCTTCTCCTACTGCTCTTGAGAGCTGTTCCCAAATTTCACACTTCTGATGGTAAATTTCTTCTAATCTTAAGTCTAAATTTATTTGCTGTCAGATTGAATATTACTGTTTAATATTATTAATCATTATTTTAGTATTATTTATTCATGTGCATTTGACTTTGTGCCAGCATTGCCCTGTGGTTTAAATAGTTTTCCTTCCTGCAGGAGAGGATGCTCCTTTGATATATTTATAGAGAGAATTATATCACATATCAGCCTTCATTTTTCCAAGTAAGCAAAGCTCTCTTAAAAAATAAGATTTCAAAATCTGAAGACATAGCTTTTCTCTGCCCTGATTCAGTTTAGTTTATCCTTCTTGAATGTGGGTTTTAGGAACTGTATTCAGCTTTTAATATAAAAAGGTGCTGTGTCCATACATACTTCTAATATTTCCTTAGTTCTGCTTAAAAATATCTAGTCATGCAGTCTAGAATTAAACTTGCTTTGATCAGCAAATCACAACAGCTAGCACAGACAATCACACAAGCCCATGCAGAAGGGCCCATGCTGAATGAGAAATGCTGAGAATAAGCCAAGAGGGAATGAGCGTACCTGAAATCTCCTCGCTTTCCAAAATTCAAGACCCCATGTCAGAGCTGCTAAGGATACACCTCCCACTGCGGTGATCCTGAACCTGCAGCCCTGGTTACTCTTTCAAAAGCAAGTAAAAACCCAAGAGTGAGCATGGCTATTTTTCCTTTAAAACACAACCATGGGCCAAAGATGAGGCTCTTAGACCAGCCTGACAGGCAAAGCATTGCCTAAGTTTTGGGATATCTGGGCTCAGGTCCTTCCTGAATCCTGCAGGACATTCAAATCCTCATGATCCTCTGATCAGGGGAGGTCTCAAACTACCTGCTTAGGAAGGAGGGAAGGTTAACCGCAGTAATACTTCTCTTCTAATTGCTGTGCTTTAAATAGCTATCATCTCCAC
The DNA here is from genome assembly GCF_028389875.1 of Rhea pennata. Classification (NCBI taxonomy): domain Eukaryota; kingdom Metazoa; phylum Chordata; class Aves; order Rheiformes; family Rheidae; genus Rhea; species Rhea pennata. Next base: position 8,140,565 of record NC_084666.1, read on the forward strand.
TGATTGCCTTTTGACAAAGGCTTGATCCTGTGGGGTAAGTTCACCATGCTCTGAGCCTGTCTGCAGGCTCGGACTCCTCAGAGTTGAAAGTGCTTCTCTACCCGGTCTGCAAATGCTGTTGGAGAGTATGCCTGAAATAGAAGAGGAGCAGTCTAGTGAGTCCAGAAAGTTTTCAGGGCTAGGTAGCTGTAAAATGTGGAGGGAGGAGATAGGTTGTAATTTTGGACACGAACATTGCACTTTAAGTCCTCTTTTAAGTCTTTTTTCTGACTCTTCTTGGAGCTGGCTTGAAGATAATAAACAAATTTTGTTCAAAGGCTGAAACAGAAATGATGTGTTCCTGTATTTATCAGGAATAAGCCTGGCTTAGCCTGTTATTCTGCTGACTCCAACATCATCAAGAGACCTTCTCTGTTGGCCAAGATACAATCCTCAGGACTGTGCCAGCAGCTTGGCCAACCTCAACAGTTTAAAAAGATCAATAACAATATTAATAACAACAACAACAGTGATAATAGTAGTAATAATAGATCCTTCAGAGAAGAAATATAGTCTGACTTGCTACATTTTTTTAAACTCTCTTCTCAGTGAAATGTCCCTTGCTTTTCTTCTAAATTCAGCAGAGTGGGGAGAGCCTAAATTCAGTCTTCCAGCAAAGCAGCTCATCCGCACTTAGGCTCACACAGACAGCAATCTCGCTTTACAACTGAGGTTAATCGGACATGGCTGATGAGCTTTGTTTAATGAGGGGCCATTTATATAGTGACCTTCGGATGTTTGCTCCACACTTTAATATCCCAGAGAAGGCAAAAGGAGGAGATCAAAAAGCACAAAAGAGGTTAATATCAAGGGACTTGTTTGTCTGTTTTTGTTTTCTCAAATAAGCACTATAAATTGAAGATTTGCCTCTGGAAGATTTATTATTTCTATGTTAACTGAATGTGCTTACTTTCTCAGCCCCCAGGTGTGAAAATGGGCTTTTGTGCAACTGCCCAGAAACTTGCAGCCGTCTGCATTTGATCTGAGCAGCGATGGCTGCTCTGAGATGAACGTATCAAAAATTAACTGCACATGCCGTGACTCTCGAATTTGAAACCATCTTCGCATCTCCGCTGCCTTATCCTCTGAAATAATCTAAGATCAGAGTGTTAATCACCGTTTTACTGTGATGCTAATGTGTCTTTTAAATTTCAGTCCTGTTTATTTTTTCGTGTTTTGCCAAAAGCAAAGTAATAAAAATAAAAAAAAATATTAAAAAAAAAAAAAAAAGAGAGAGAGAAACTTTGTTTCCACTGTTTTGTGCTGCTACCCAGCACTACCTGGTAGACCTTTAAAGTGTCGATTCTGCATGACTAATTGATTGCTTCAGCTGGGGTTAATTAATTAATTAGTAGCAGAGCTGCATTAAAGATTGGAGGCATTCAGAACTCCCATAATGGACGCGAGCTTTATTAGTACATAAAATGAGTGTTTAAAATCCACACAGCAACTAATATGCTCTTGAGGCTTTCATTAAACAAACCTATAAAATTACTTGCTTCATTATGTATTTTAGTTACTTTCTTCACATTGTGCGGTATCTCTTCACCTTTTTCTTTTGCCAGCCAGTTTTAAGTGCCTATTTGAAATCAATTTCTCTAATAATGGGCTTAATGAGCTCATCAATTAAGGCTGCCATAATGGAATGTAACTGTGTGGTTTCAGTTATCAGTTAAACTCTGGAACTAATTTCCATGCTTCATCTATCAAAAATGATTGGCTAATATTGTTTAGCTTCTGCTTTAGGACGATAGGGAGACCTCGGGCCCTTCCTCGCTAACGTCCGGAGGCCTGAATTTCTTCTCGGAGAAATGCAAAGGGAGGGAGCCCGCGCGGGACCGCGAGGACGACGAGCGGAGAGATTTGGGCCCCTCTCCGGGTCTGGAGGAAGTGCGATCCCGTATTTCACTGCCAGCATGGTAATTAGTAGTAATGGATTACATTTTCAGACGTATTAGATAAAATGATCGTTCCACATGAAAAATCCCATTATGAGTTTCTTACCCCTCTCTCTCTCTGTGTGTGTGTGTCAAAATGGGCAAAAATGCTTTTGCTCACTCTCTCTGTTTTAATAACCACTGCCCTTTTCTGTGACCCCTTTAAATAATGGTATAAATGGTCAACAGACCTAAACGTATAAATATTTTTTTGAAACAATGTCCTTGCATTTGTAATAGCTAACCCTGAATTTTGAGTACTTTCCCTATACAAGAACAAGTACCTTACTAAATACAAACAGCTATCAATCAAGCCAAGAAGAACTACAAACAAATGAGATTGAAAAAAAATAAAAAGAATCCATTAAGAAGTAGCAAAGTCTAAAAAAACCAAAATTCTAAATCCTCATTTTTCTTGTTAACAAATGTGAGTAACGTTGCGCTGTTCTTGCTGTTATGATTAGATACGTTCAGGTTAGTGTGCTGTAAAATTTCTAGCTATTAGTGAGATTTTTACTGGTTCTCAAACATAACTGAAACCTTCCAGGTTGAGAGTAGCAAAATCGGGCTCACAATATAGATGTTGACTGAAACGTTAAAACCTCTTTAGCCGACAGAAACTTTTTAAGTGTGACCTCCGTTGTGGTCGTATTTATTTCATTTACGATCGCATCAGTGCTGTGCTAGGCATTTTCTGGGCATTGGTAAGGGGTGAAGGAGGACCAGATTTTAGAAGGAGAAAGGTAGGCTGGAGGTTAGCCGGGAAAAAGCAGGGATTATTTTTAATACAAGGCGCTTAGGTTCAGTGTAACGGGGCCACTCTTCAAGGAGGTGATTTGAAGCCGGTGGTAGTACGCGAGGGAGCAGATTGTAATTAGGTGTCAGAGCCCGGCTGCTCCTTCTTTTTTAGGACGTGAAAACTCAGTGTCGGTGGAACGGTGTCCAGTAAAGCTCAGAACCGCAGAAGTGTGTGTGTGTTTCTTCGGGCCAGTTACAGCTTTTCATGCAAACAGTCCCAATGGGAATCTGAGGAAAAGCAGCCCGTGGTCGCGCCGGGTTAGCGGCCGGGCGGCCGGATCGAACGGCCCGGGACACCGAGAGGGAACTCGCTCGCGTTTCGTGGCTCTGCGAGTTGACTGAAAAAATTTGCAATTTCTTGCGTTTACGGTGCCGCAGAGGCAGTTCTTGTCCCGCCAGTGGAGCAGCTGGAAAGGTTGGAGCGCGGTGCCTGCAGCACCTCGGCGGCTCGGGCCCCGCTGAGAAAATACCCCTCGAGCTTTGCTTTGGGGAGCCCACGGTGGAAGGCGACTTTCAGCAAGTTATTGGCTAGAGCAAATAGCCCCGGGGTCTTGAAGGGACAGCCGAATTTTCCAAGGTTTCTCGGAGGGAGAGATTATTATCTGTCTGCTGCTCTTAGACACAGTGATTTTTTTAATTGATTGTGCATTAATTTTCTGGCTCTGATCTTGCACCAGTGCTCACAGTTGATGCTACTTGTTTGAAATGTGTGGTATTTTTATCCAGTAAAATTTTCCCTCATGAATAAAATTAAAAGTGTTGTTGCAGAGTAGTAGAAATCGTGGTAAATTAAACAGAAACTATTTTGCAATCTTCTCTGTAATGATCATGTTCAAATAATCAAGCTGTACAGAATGAGAGTTAACTGTTGTAAACTTAAAAGAATTTTATTTTTTTAGAGAATAAGACTATTCTTTGGCAGGATAATTTCATCTCTTTTATATATTTTTCTTTTCTGGTAGGACTTCATAGGCAACTAGGAAACCAGGATATTGACACACAGGAGATTTGAAGTGAGCAAACCCCGAACAGAAGCTGTAATTTTCTTGGGTGTCTTTAACGTTTTTTATAATCTAAGTTCTTCTGGAAAATCTTAAAGAGATGATGGAGAAGGAGAATTTAAGAAAAGATTCCTCTCTTCTCCTCTTCAGTTTGGGATGGCGGAGCTCGGGAAGCGTGGTATTTCTCAGGGTGCTTAAAAACCAAAGCAAAGTGCCTTTAGTTAAATGTTATAATAAAAGGGCTGAAGCTCAATTTTTGTTTCCAAGTTGGAAGATTTTAATGTCGTTGATGTAATGCAACTGTAACACTTGTAAAGCGAATGTTATTCTAGTGCTGTAATTTATAAAAAACACAAAGAGAAATGCAAATGATGGACAGGAAGAACAGTGACACAGTGAAATCCCCTGCTCTGAACTCCAGTTTAGCTCCTGGTTCTTCTGCAGGCTTCCCTGGTCACACAGTCTTTGAAAACATTCCTCTAAATATTATTCCCCTTATTAAATATTTAATAGAACTATAAAATATTTTTAAATCTATGCCTGATTAGAAAGCAGAGATGCGAACTGCATCTATGTCCACCTCTCTGTCTGCCACAGATCTGAGCTCTGCTCTCAGGAACGCAGTTGTATACCTGGGGTTTTGCGTTTACGAGCAGGCTACGGCTGTCTGGAGGCGTCACGGCCCGAGCGTTGACTCCAAAGTGACTCACGTGCCCCCTGCTTTCTCCGCTACCCCCGCAAGATACTTCAGCGGCGCTTTCCTGCCGTTTTGGCCCGCTGTGGACACCACCACGGAAGCGGTGCGGGTGGGCAGCACGCCCGGGGCAGCACGAGGACTACGCGCAAGGAACCTGCGGCAGGATCAGCCGCGCGTCAAGATCCTTCTGCACGTCAAGAGCTGCACGCGGCAACCCGCTCTCGAAAGCAGGAGGCTGCTTCGATGGATTCTCGCAACGTGCAGCCGGCAGCAAATGCGGTGGACTTCAGCTGTTTGCTGCTCTGCTGTGAGCTTCGAGGCAGAAAAGCAGCATTTCCACACATAGAGTTACGCGTGGATTGGCCTTGGTTCTGCTGTCCAGTTATACCACCACAACAGACTTCAGTCCTCAGGTTTTTAATGGCAGAAGAAGATTTGTAACCAACTGCATAGAAAACAGCGGGTTTGTTCTGAATCCTTGATGACTTTTTTCTTAAAAAAATTTTTTTTTGGTTCCTTCTTATAAAATAATATTGCTATTATTAGAAGGCATTCAAAACAGTGAGACAGTGTCACTGTCCACCACGGTTTGGTTCTCTGTGCTTAGATCTGTGCCGTACCTTTGTCACAGCAGAAGAGAATGGGAATGTGGCAGGCCTTGAAACTGTAGTTAAAAGGGCTCTAAATAATAGTAATAATAGGTATTTTTAAAAGTCTGTCTTTAAGGGTTGAGTGGGCTCTGCGTGCCCTATTTACGCCTTTTTAATTCTTGAACAATAGCTGTGGGGTTTCTTTCGCTGCAGCACACGAGTGAGGTTAAACATTATTTCTGTAACAGCCTTTTGTTTCCAGCTCCCATGGAGAGAGGGGGAAAAATTGAGATAAAGAAGTGTTATTAAAATTGTGACACACAGCACTGGGAGTACGTTAAGGATAGAAGGAGCCAGGACGTCAGGAAAGAAATAATGAAATGCAAAAATCACCCAGACTGACAATTGGGAGCCTATGTAGCAGCTTAGCCTGTTGGTCCAAGGCTATTTGTCATAATCAGCGGCACTTTTCTCATTAGCAAAAAGCCATTACCAGTGGACTTTATCAGCAGCTGTGAGTTATCAAGGGGCACACAGCAATCCTAGCGTGTAGTCGTGGGGTTCAGCCGGGGTCCGGCAGCTTTAATAAGCCGCCAACTCCTTCCCCAAGTTCCCAGTCAGGTGTCACTGCCATTCCTGGTGAAGCAGCCAAGTGCAGCCTGTTAACCACCTCCCTGCTGAGCCTTCCCGGGTCCCCCTCACCCAGGGGGACCAGAATCTGTCTTCCTTCTCTGTGCCTTCTTCTCTCCTTACCGGCTCAGGGGCCAACTGAGCTAAGCGTGGCCTTTCCTTCTTGCCTGGATCAGTCCTTCTCTTCCCTTCTCATTTCCCTCCTCTCCATGCTGGCTTTGTCCACTGCATCTTCTGCAGTCTCCTTGCAGGGCCTGAGCCCTTCTTCTCTCTCTAGCTCCTTCTCCACTTGCTTTCTCCAGCTCGAATGTGCCTTTCCATTACTGCACATCAGCAATACAGGTTGAATTTTAGATGAGTGCCTTTTACCCCGTGTGTGCCAGCGGCTAGGAGCACACGTCCTCTGCCTATGACCTACCAAGACTCTGCTGATGGTAAGTCACAGGAACTTGCTTGTATCTGAGCTCAGAGTGAGATTTTCCTCTCTGCTCCTTGTTCTGTCTGCCTGGTGGGATGGATAGTCCTCTTATGCTCTCTTAAGACATATTTAGTCACCCATTCCTCCTGTTGTAACTATTCCCTGTGTTCTTTGCCAGGTGTCCTGCCCCAGCGACTGCAGCTATTTAGAGCAAACACCTGCCTGTTTTCTGCCCCATGCTGTGCCGTCTGCCTGACAAACCCTACGGAGCAGGGATGAATTTGGTATATGCCTGTGGCTGGTCCGGGGTTGAGAGCAGTGGCCATGAGCAGCCTCTGTGATGGGAGAGGGACGGTGAGCCCCAGCCTGGGGGGTGATAACCTGTGACTGCCTTAGCACACAAGGGCCCTTGCAGTGCTTATTGGCTAGAGATATCCCGAGAACAGAGTGTGTTCAATGTCTGCAAGGTAAATCCAAAATGCCTTTTTATTCTAATGAAAGAAGAACTCCTTTTTTATTATTTTCAAATGTAAAGAAAATAAATGTCTTAATAAGTAACCTGCTAGTTGAATCTCCCTGTGAATGGGAGCAAAATCAAAGTAATTCAGTGCCTACTTGTTTCCAGCCTACTCACCTTCTTCACTTTGGCTGGAGCGCCAGATTTCCCACATTATAAGAAAGCCAGGAAATATGGGGAATGCACTGGGAGGTGAACATGTGTGTTTGTGTATGGGTGACTGTACTCAGCTTGCTGCTCCACTGGAGCCTACTGGAATCATTACAGGTCATGAACTGAAGGATTTGAGCTGATCCAAAATCTAATGAAGTCAGTGAAAAGACTATTATTGACTTCAGGATGCTTTTGGCAGATGTGTTAATTGAGGGAAAAAATTAATCTTGCACAGAACTAAAAATTACACCAGTACAAACCCCTGCACCTGAAACAAGTAAGGTAATGTGAGATATTTTTAGGTTGAAACAAGAACATTCATGTTTATATTTCACACCAATTGATTAAATTGGCTTTAAAACACACCCTTTTGCACAATTTGCACTCCGTTGCAAATTTCTGCACAAACAAACCTAAATCATTGACGTTGTCGGAGAGGCAAAACCATCTGCAGAGACCAAGAGTGGCATTAATTTCGCCTTGCACTGGAATCTAGCTATTTGCACTGGAGATGATTCCTGTGCTCCTGGTCAAGTTGGTGGAGAGGCACTTCCAGGGCATGAACTTTCTATCCAGCCTGTTTTAGACACCAGTGAATTGTGCCACAGGAGCGCCCGTTGCCCTCCTTCGGCAGGAGCAGGAGTGTAGATGAATGACTCAATTACTGCCTTAAACGCTGTAGACAGCTACATTCACTCAGATGAATCTTGCCCTGCCTCACTCCTCCTGTTGCCACTCCTGCATCAACGGAAATAAAAGCTCAGCAAAAATCTTATACTTTGGTTCAGCAAAACACTTGTTTAGAATAAAATGTATTACTGATCTTTCTGTGAAATGTTTAAATGAAAGAGATTTATAAGAAAGTAGTATTTTTGATATAATTAACCGGAACTTGTGCAAGTTGGAAATCCGTTCATTGCCTTCTGCACTGTGAACAAATGTTTTAGATATGGTGTAGTAAATTTTTACCATCACTATCTTCTGGTACACATGGATGAGTCTCCTAGGTTTGGTCTGGAAAATTACTAAAAATATCACCAAATTCCAGCTTTGTGAAACAAGGCTGAAAGGCTGAAAAAATAGACTGGCTTCACTTTCTCTAACTATTCTTTTCACCTTATTTTAGATGAATTAAATATTGCCTTGGACACCATCTTGCACAATAAGAGCCTAAACAAAGAATAAGTCAGTGCAAAAAAAGTTTATTATCAAAGCACGTGGCGAGTGGCTCCCGGGCTCTGCAGTGGTCGGGGGACACAGTGGGGTGGCAGGGCCCAGCATGGGGGGAGCAGTTCCCATACGTGAGGTGCCTCCTAGGCAGTGAGCGTGGAGGGTGAGGGAGACGATACCCGAAGGACCTGGAGCCATTCAGGTGGCCCTGAATATTTTATAGGGGAGATCCTTCCTTCCTTCCTTTGAGACATCCTAAACAGCTATGAGAAAAAGTACCTGCTGTGTTTTCACACATATAAGCTGTACCTTAAATGATATATATTCCTCTAAAAGTACCATTACTTGAAAACAGACCTCCCAACAGCTTGCACTCTCTGATAGCCCCCACAAAACCAGAGGCTGGGTGACTACTGGGCTAGTGAGACATGGGTGTCAGGAGTCCAACTGCTGTGGATATGGGAGGCAATGGGTCATGGGTTTAATCTCTCCTTGTGTTATCTGTACAGACATAAAACCTTCACTTTTTCTGACTTTTTCCCCCCATTCTTTTTCCTTTATTTTTTTAAACAGGTAAGGTGATGGTAATAGACTTGTATCTACATATCCCATCTCCAAGGCTATGTGGAGAAAGCAGGCTGTTCATAGTTTGTAAAAGTTGTCAATTTATTTGCATTGCAAAGAGCTGAGTTATAAGCCTCTAAAACACAGGCAAATCAATTCTGTCTCAGCAAGGAACACAGAGCGCCCATTGACTCCTACAGCAGGGGTGAGTGGTTCAGGCAGCAGGGAGGGAGCTGGGCCCGGAGCGTAAAATGCAAATTCTAGCAGATTGCCTTCATTCAAGGGAAGATGAAGGACAAAAATTATTTTCTTTTGCTTCTGATTGTGTTTTTGCTTAGTGGTTTTTGGTTAAAAAAAAAAAAACAAAAAACAATAAGGTTGACCTTAGAATCTTTTTTCTCTCTGATAAATTTTAAGATCTGTTATACAAAAATGGATGCGGTATGCTGCTTTTAATATCAGATGTTTTAAATCTCTTTGGAGCATTTTGTCTAACATTTTCTACCTTTCAGTTCTGTGCAATTCTGTACCTCCAAATGTTGTCTAATGCAGATTTTCAAATCCTTGAAAATGTAATAGGTACCTGTAAGGAAACTCCTTCTGCGGTTTTAATAAAACAATAATAAGCTTATCTTTGAAGTGTTTATAAGGAAGAACCTGATCGTTACATCATGTTTATGAAAACCTGAGTTCTTTACTGCGACTGAGCACAAAAAGTAAATAGTCTTATTATTTATCTTGCACATTGGTCCACTTCAACCAGACAAACGCATCCTATAACTGATTAGGAGTGGGACCATAATCTCTGCTGCGGCAAAGGAAATGTTCTCAAGAGACAGAGGCAGAAGGACAGAACTGGAGGGGAAAATCACTCACTTTTCTTCATCAATTGTTGTCAAAAAAAAAAAAAAAAGAGAGAGAGAAAGAGAGCATGATCATATCACATCGTTTCTTTTGGACAGAATTATAACCAAAGAGTTGTGATACTAGAGTTATTTAATATTTCAGATAATATTCATTGAACTTGTAACCCATTTCATTTTCTCCGGTGTTTGTTTCTCCATCTCTTTTCTGAAGATTAATAGAATTCTCAACAGAGTAGGAAAAGCAGCTCATCTTTTACTTGGGCTCAAGCACAACTATCATTAATAAGTTTATTATTGTTGTTTTGTACAGATAGCTCATGCAAAAGAATGTATAACTTGGATAACTCTAAGTGGAGAATGATAATCCTGGACATCGCTTTAAAATAAGACAGAAAGGGTCTGAGCAGTGGTAATGCTAAAGATCTAGAAACATTGTGGATGACAAACAGCAGTGAATATATTGTGAAATGCTGCAGAAAATATAAAAATTAGTGCTTAGGAAAAAGTTCTTATAGAGATGTAGGGTAGTTGGGTTTCATTCTACTCCCAATTCACCAATTAGCTTTGTGACTTAAACCTGTATTTAAGTGCTTTATTGCTTTGGAGCTTTGTAACATTCACTAGAAGTGAATTTTCACTCGTGTTTTGCCACTGATTCTCTGAGAGCAGAACGATATCGATGAGCCAGCAGCACAGCCGACAGCACGGCTCTTGTCCAGGCATACTGCAGATGTTGCCGTGTTTTGCCCATGTTGGACATTAATAAGCTGCAGTCTGTATGCAAAGCTAAAGTCTGTCAATTAAAGAGACCAGTGTTAATTAAGCATGGCTACTTACAGCTCACTTTCAGCTGTGTAATGAATAGGGCTCCAGAGTTTACATAACAGACTCCGCATTGAAAGCGCGTCGGGATGGATCTTGGGAGTGAATTCTTCCAAGGTGCCAGGGGAGCCCATAATCCTAAAAATACAGTAAAATTTAAGACAGTCTTGAAAAGAATTCAGATTCAGTAATTTAGTCTGTCTCCTGAAAAGTCAGTGGTATATAGCATTTTATGCCAGCTACTGATTAGACTACAATATTAGTACAATTTCATTTATGCAGTGCAGACACTTAGGTAGATATTCCCCCAGCTATTACAGAAAGAACTGGACAAGGCAGCTGCTTTTGGAAGTGCCAAAGATAGGGCTACTCTAAATGGTGTGTGTGTGTGCATGCACGCTGCAAGCTTCTTTGAGCTGCAGTGTTACTTCTAAAAGGCATTTGTGGACAAACCTGCTGTTTATAATTTATTCCGTACATCTTGAATACTGAGAACTTTTCAGAGGCTTAGCTTTCCTGTCGGAAGGGGACCTATATGAGTTCCCAGTTTATAAGAGTGACTGAGTGATGCAGCGAGCCTAAGTGACAGTTCATTCCTTTTTAAGCTTCCCCTCAGCCAGTCTCAATTTGCAGAAGGAGATGGAAGGGGAAACAGGGAATGAAGTACTGTAGAAAGACGAAAATCACAGATTGCCAGACGGAAAAGACCTATTAGACCATCCAGTCCGTTTCCCTGCAGGCTCCGGACACAGATTCCGGAAAGGGGATGCGTTATAGGGTGAGCTGCCAGCACAGTCTCAAGGGTGAAGATGGCAACGGGATGAGAATTGCTAACGGAGAATAACATGGTGAAGCAGGATGAAAAAGTCCAGGTGTAATGGGGGGCTTCCCCTTTCCAGCATTATTCTCGCCTGTCTCTACCACCCTGTTCCAGCAGGGCTCCTTCAGAAAACCAAATCAGTATGCACCCAGTCCCACACGTAGTCAGCAAAGTGCCTGAGCGAGTGCTGAAGTGTGCCAGAAACTGATAGGGTTTAGATGCTGCTCTCCACTGCTTTGCTTGGATATAGATGGTTTACCGATTTGGGACCTACAAATGTCTAAATTTTCTGGTTGGTCTGGAGGTGACAACAGAGTCTGTACATGAAAATGACTTTTCGTTTAAACTTGTGAAATTGCTTATTTTCATTTGGTGGGAATCATTATCAAATTGCACGACTGTTCGTCACAAAAATAGTGCATTGACGAAATGCAGCTAAATGGCAGAAGGAAGTCTGGGAGAAGAGATGATCCCGGTCAGTTCATAATGAAAATACTCCTAGCAATTTTTGTTAATTTGTGCGTAAACCTATACATCTTTTTATTAAAAATATAAAAGACAACATCCCTTTGACAGTCTTCATGGACATCACTGTTTCAAACTTATTTAGATTCTCTTTCAAATTGCTTTTTTTCTCCCAGCCTTATATTCTTTCCCTTAACGTCTGAAAACATCTCCTTTTAGACTGCATATTAAGAAAAGATTTACTATAAAATGAGGCTGAGAAGATAAACAGAGAAAAAACAATCATATACCTCCTGGCCTTTGATATGATCTATGATTAAGCTGGTATTTGCCTGTAATGTTTCCAGTTTTCTCTCTTCAGCAACATCTCCCTATTTTCCATATTTAACCTTGTTTCCATGAAGTCTTATTCTGTGTGTTTGTGCACCTCTGTCTGTGCTTATCCTCATTTGAATTTTTTTTTTTCTGTTGGACAGGCTTGACTGAATTGATGAGGTCCCAGAAATTTCTGACAAGTTTTGTGAAAAATAGTAAGGTAGGAGAGGAATACTTTATTAGCAGCCCTCTGTGGGAAAGGCCTTTTTAGACACAAGAAGGAGATGGACTCTGGAGATATTCTGGGAAACAGGTCTCATGAATCCCATGTCTCATGGAAATCAGTTGAATTTCATGTCTAAACACATCTTCCAGCATTATGTGAGAGCTCTTGTTTCTGCATGATCTGTGCCAGTACCAAATGTTTTACCACTCTTTCTTCCCTAAGGTCTCTTAAAACTTCAGGTTATTTTAAAACACTTATGCGAATTCTGATATGTATCATCAGAAAAATATCTCTAAATAAACAAAATAAAATCTATCATTTCAAAGCTTTCAGCCTTATTCCAAAATAGATTGCCCAGCCTTCGGTCATGCAAGCGGCGTGCTTGTTACTCCTGCCCGTACGTGCGATCAGCTCTATGAGAAGTGGCTGCCTTCAGGTTTATTATTGCATTTGCATCAGTTTTCTTGTTTATTTATTTTTCCTAAGAGTTAAAAATCTTGAGGAAGAAAACATGAAACTGCTTTATCGGTGGTGAGTGAATAAATGCAGCCTCCAGAAAGAAACAGAAGTGCCTGCACAGTTCAGCGGGGTGCGGAAAGCTTGGTGTGACATATTAAATCCCCTCTCTTGCCAGAGAAAGCAAGGAGGCTTCAGCAACTTGCAGTTCTGGACCACAAGAAAATAGATAAGCTTTGAACCATTCCCTGAAGGTTAATGGGCTTGGGCGCTGGCAGCCCGGTGAGGGGAAAGTGGAATGCCAGAATAAAAACCGTTTCTCTGAAAATCCCCAGGCGCCGCTCTGCAGGCAATCAAACACAGGACGTGGCAACAGCAGCACACGCGCGGGGCTCCTTGTCACCGCCGCGCACAGAGGGGAGTCGTCCTGTAGGCAGCAAGAGCTTAAACTCTTACATATGCCTTGCCTTGGCCAAGCACCTTGTGCAGAAAATTTGTTAGACACAAGCGTCCTTAGCGCGGCAGGTGCTGCGCTCGGCGGCGCGGCCGGTCTTCCCGCGCTCTGAAGTTAAAGCTCTCGTACGAAAGCAGCCCCCATCCCTCGCGTGCCTTAGAGTCTGACCCCGACCAACGCGGTCGGTTAGGAGCAAAGGAGCTGCTGGCCTGAACCCGGCGAAAGCCAGTCCCCTGGGGTCAATGCTGGGTGCTGCACGCCCTGCAGGATACTGATGTCTGCTAGATAATATGGGATAACCCCTGTCCTAATCCTTCACGATTAGAAATTATATTCAGTCCTCAAACATGGAGTTGAACGTACCGTCCTATTTTTTGCATCTGTACCTTTAGCTGTATTCTGATGTTTTTTTCTAGTTACCTTAAGGTTAAATTCCTGACTTGAAGACTTTCATATGGCCATGAGTGCTGTCGTCTTCACTGCAGGAAAAGTGGGGGGAAAAAAAGGCTTTTTTTTTTTTTTTTTTTTTTAACCAAGTTTTACGAAGATGAGCATTTTTAATGAAATGCACCTCTTCTTCCTGGGCAATGAGATAGTACTAGGAGACAAACACCTATACAGTAAATTCAAAAATGTGAGGAAAAAATAGCACAGGAACTTTGTCAGAATGACTACTAGATTCAAGTTGATGACAACCTTTCTATAGATGTCTTAGCGTTTCAGTCAGGTTCTAGGAGACCAGTTAAATGTTCCTCTAATATTCCGGTGTTAAACGGTTTAATTATTTCAGTTCTGCTCATGTTAAATTGCATAGTCTAACCAGAAATGAAGCAAACGAATGAAAAAATGAGGGGGAGGGAGGCTGGAGCTAGCTGATTACTTTCCTTTCCAAATGGAGCTATCATTTCAAATGCAAAAAAGAAAAAAAATGCCTGTGGCTGTGACAGGGTTAAGAGTGAAGACTGGGTTTTTTTTTTCTTTTTTTTTTTTTTTTTTTTTTTCCGTTTGAAATAGCTCCATGGTTCGAGAATGACTCTTTGCTTCCCCTCTTAATCTGTATTTTACGAGTGAGAAGCTTTGCATTATGCAAATCGTTAGATAGGAACAGGTGACATTTCAGCAAAGAACATGATCAGCGGCCCGGGCCTGGATTGGGCTGCTGATTTATACATTAGTATTTGTCACAAGAATCGCAAGTACTTCAGACTACATTCTGCACTTTGCTCTTCTATTTTTTCCTCGCCACAATTCTTAAGGTGGAAACTTCATCAAAATATTTAAAACACACTGCTCAGCTCAAAGGGAGCTTTTTTTTTTTTTTTTTTTTTTTTTTTTTTTTTTCCTTTGGGAATCTGGGGTGCAACAGGAAAGCCTGGTTTTGGTGGTTGCTTGCTTGTGTTAATTGTCACTGCACGTTTTAGGCTCGCTGCAACTTCGGGAGCAAGCCGAGCGTGTCTGGTGAACTCCGGAGACGGCCCCGCTGCACCCTGCTCCTCTGGCGGCTTTGCTACAAACCGGGGGGCGTCACCAGAGGCACAACTTCGACTTTTATTTCAACTTTGCGACTCGCATAAATAACACTCATTTTAAAAGGGAAAAATCTGCCAGAGTCCAACCCCCTCTTTGCAATCGCTTTTCCTTTTTTCTCCCTCGTGGGCCTTCTCTAATGGCGGGCGGGCTCAATACGGATTGATTTGTATGCCATGAAATATGTTTTGGACTGTAAATTATTTCTGGAAAAAACTACTAGGAAAAAGAAGGGGATTTACTGCCATTGAATTTAACATCAGAAACACTTGATTTTCTTCCTTTCATTTTCCAGTTGTCTGAAGCATAGTTTTGGTTTTTTGTTATTTTTACTTTTAGTGGTGTTGCTCCTCACCCAGTAAAACTTCAAACTATGATTGCAGCTTAAATTAGGGAACAAGAAGGATTATTAAATGGATGGAGTGTCATTCAAACGAAAGTTAAACGATGCCATTCGCAGCAGCCTGCACGTGCTCCTCAGCTGAGGCTGGAGAGTCGTGTTCGGTCTGAAAGACAGCAGCGAAGAGCTGTCAGTCACCTCTGCCTTTTCGGAGAGGCACAACAACGTGGCAATTACGAATACAGTATTTGCCAAATGCAAAACTGCACCAGATTTCCCCAAAAGGGAGTCTTTACTGCAAATTCAGTCTATTGCTCTCCTGTTAAGCTGCCTTGCTGCCAAAAGACATCGGGGCAGGGCTGTATCTGCTGCAACGTCACAGCCCTCCCTCCGCCCACGGGCTACGCGGGTTTCAGGACTAAACTAGCCCCTGTGCCCCATGGGCACAGATCACAGCATCATCATTTTTAATGAAATCTACTTTGAATGATAAAAATTGTTGTCACAGTGATAGTTTTTATCAGGTATACTTTTGACTGCCATATCATTGACTCATGGATTTTCCCCATGCTTTATACACAGCTAAGTTTCCAAGACTGGGTATCTTTAAAGACAGTCCCTTCTCTAATGAGCTTAAAATGGAAGGAATTGTGAAAGAGAGAAGAAAAGACATACTATTAAAACTGCACTGAGGTGCAGATTAAATTATTTTGACCAGCAGAACCAAAACATCATCTCTAATCTCATGCTTTAACCCCAGCAGATAATCCTCGTCAGTTTGTTTTTAAGAGGGACTGGTGATTGAAGCATTTATACCATCTGTGGATTTTTAAAGTAATGAGTGCACCACATCACCTTGGATCCACTTCTGCTCTTTCAGATGAGTAAACTTAAGGCCAAGTTAAAATTTATTCACTGGTACAAATTTAACACCTGTAGATGTCCCCACTATGGGATTCTTTTAAAGAGTCCTGCGTAGTTCACTCACTGATTGCATAAGAAAAGATGGATTTTACATGCTAGTGAACACTGAGGTGTACACAGTAAGGTGCAGTGGCCCACCTGGTAGTTGTTTTTTCTTGATAGGTTCTTCCGTGCTGGCATAGGCTTGTAATGCAGCTGCTACCACAGTATGTTAGGAGATGTATCTCACAGTTGCTCTGCCTCTGGTCAGCACTGTTGACTGGGCTGGAGACAGAGTCATCCATCCCCAGTCGTTTAAGAACACAGGGGAGTTGTCTTTTCACGGATGAATACAAGAAAAGTGTTTATGACTGTTACCTACAGGATATTGGCAATACAAGGCAGAATGAGAAAAGGTTGTCATTTGTCAATCTTAACCTGAGGTGTTATTTGTTGGAGGGCACTGCCTGTGTATTTGGAGTTGTATTGTCTGTGAAGAGAATAATACGAATTTAATTGGATCATCAATCACAATCTCAAAATTGTGGATTTCTTATAATACTAAACAAAACAACATATCAGATAAGGCCCTTTTTTTTGCAGAAAACCTACTGCTTGTAGAAAGTAGTTAGTAAACTTGGTCCAAGCATCAAGTTTGTAGTAGATCTTAAAATGGGGAGAAAGTCTAGACAGGCTAATGAGAGGTTACCTGTTGATCTCCATGACTTGATTTAGTGATATGAGTGCTTGACATTTCTGCTAACTGAGGCTTAGTGTGAACTTTCTCTGTCTGTTTTTCTGTTGTTGATTTTCTATTTGTCTGTCTGTTAATACAGATTATCTGTACTGCAAAGTGAGTCATTGTTTCTGGGTGCTTCATTTATCTAGATTTGGGTTGTATTATGCCTTTTGTTCAGCTTTGAATTTCTTGAGTTGTCCATAAAAATTCTGCTTTCCTCCAATGGTATTCATTTGAAAATATTCTATATTCTATATAGTTTTTTTGAGTTTTGCTTATTCATTGGAAGGGTATAGATACAAAATAGAAGCTGCTTTGGTTGTATATGAAGGTCCACTACTGTTCAGCTAGACTTTCACAGATATTCAAACCTGAAGCGAAACAAATGTTTGGGAGAGACTTCAACATGTATTTAAGTATTTTTGTGAATTCAAGCTTTTTACTGTCTTAGGGCCAAATCAGGTCACCAGGAACTGCAGTTACACAGCTTTTTCCCTTGTATAGTCTCACAATTTTCCACGGTTGTGGAGGGTGTGAAAATAAATCAAGGTCCTTTTTGCTGGAATTTTTTGGTTCTGTCCACCTGCTAATGATGTCAACATGAACTGGGAGAATCTAGTCCTAGTTAGACCTTTGACAGTTCATCGATACAGCTTCATAGCTTGTAATGCCTGTACAGAAACATTTTTCCCATTTCCTGCTTGGGTTTAGGGTCTGCTAAATCCTATAATAGTTTCCTATAGAATGCTGAGTTCCCTGATAACCAGCTCAGAATTTTCCTTAATTAATTTTTAAAAGTGAAAAATTGTACCAGATAAGCAAAAGAAATTTTTGCAGGTGGCTCTGAAGGTGTTTATTGCCAAAGGCAGCGCATTAAGAGGTGATTCTGCTTCACTGCTTTTGAAGTACCTGCCTACTCATCCGGCAGCGTTATATCACAGCAGTGAATAACATCAGGAAACAAAGCCATCTTGGAGAATTGGAGAAGCGGCAAATGTTCCTGTGGCTTCTACTGAGACTATTTTAAGTGCAAATATCCTAGTGCATGAATAAATAATAAATAAAGTATAAGTTGATCTAAAAAATATGGAACTGGTGGGATTTTTCCATTTGGTCATACGGTACTATATTGTCTACCATGTTCTCTATCGACTTTATTAGACTTATACTCTGAAAAAAATATTGATTAATATATGAATGATAACTATGTATGTATTTCTTGCATCTGTAATTGCAAGTTATGACACACACATCATCTTACTGATTCTAGCCCAGACTGGCATGGACAGTGTTACTGTCTCTTTTCTTCCCTGCAGAATCACATATTGACCATCTGCTTCCTCAGCATCCTGAGCAGGGTATGAAGAAAATATTTTTGTCCAAGCTGTTGAACTATTTCATCCTCCTAAATGTGGGAAGCCTACATAAGAATTCTATTTCATATAAATATCTGTAAAAGTGGCACAGTTGATTCGGAATCTATTCTGCCTATCCAGTTTCCAAAAAGCAAATGCAAGTTGCCCAGTAAAAACATTATAAAATTTTTTATAGTGGAGACTTCAGACTAAAGTTAGATTTTTCTGCACTTGTTCTGTACTTATCAACTTCTGTCTACACAAATGCAACTGATTTCAAGCAACTCTGAGGGAAGAAAGAGAAGGAAAGATTAAAACCACTTGCCTGCCTTGTAGCTGTACTGTGAGCACTGGTTTAATAGAGATGAAACACGCTTCTGATACTGACTGAAGAGAATAACCTCATAGTACCAGCTGCTCAGATGGTCTAACAGTCTTGCATAGGACTAGAAGATTTTGTAAAGTTCATGTGAATTACTAGTGTATCACGGGTTCCCCAGATTTATCCCTCAGCAAGGTTTGGAATGATAACAGATAGAGTGAGACCCCCCAACTTTTAATAGTGCTTTTGTGCCCATTTAAATCCAAAGGAATAATAAACTACTTGTACACAATTTAAGTACACAATCGCTTTAGCCTTCAAACAGATGTGGATTGATTTTGGTGTGTCTTGGAAGTAGAATCTAGAACTGAAGATCACACACACACAGAGATTCTTCAATTAATTATAATTAAACCCAGAAATGTGGTGTGAGGCTGGCCTTTAGAAGATTTTTGGCTTTGATTTGCTAGTTAAAGAGCCCCAGAAAATCCTGATAAAATTAATGCAACCATTTGCAATTCTGGATGCTGATCCAAACCCACCGACCATCTGAGGTCTTTCCATCAACTAGAGCAGAATAAGGAATTCTAAGCAGGAAATATGGTGCTCAGGCTTTCAGCTGAGTGATTGGGTTGAGTCTCGGTAGTCTCAAACTGCAGAATAGAGAAGAGGATGTACATTGCTGGTGCTAGGCCTTGACCACAGTCCCATTTCAGAGCAACCACAGTGTCCACAGCCATGGCAGCTCACATGGTTCATGTGCCATTCCTTCCACATGCACGTACCTCTGCTGTAATCTGCTAGAATGAAAAATAGCAAAAATTGTGTTGTCAGAAAGACATGTGTTCTCCTACTCCCTCTGATCTGAGATATTAGAAAAAGAAACATGACAGTCTTCATTTATCAAAGTCTTGGCTTCCCAGTGGAGTTCCCCAGTTTGCTGCAAGCAAACCCCTGTTCAAATTTGCCTACAGTGCACTAAAACGGGCCCTTATCTGATAATATTTCTAAGGGACCTTACATGGCAAAGTTATATTTGCAAGTTAGAGTCATGCAACACTATTCCTTCTGCAAGCTGGAGGAGAGGGGTAGAGAGAGTGTACACACAACAGGACCGTGAAGGAGGTGGAAAGTCTGAAGCCAAGCCAAGCTGGGAAACAGTACTGTCCAACTTCTAAAAGTTGGCTAGATCAGGTGGGACATTGATTTTTAAGGGTTTGTCAAACATCCCTTAGAACAACAGCAAGCTGAGAGATAATTTGAGAGTAAGGATTTAAACCTGTGGTTCCAGGGAAGGTTGATAATCCCTGCTTTACCCTTACATCACTTTATTATAAATTAATTAATATCTCTGATAGTAAGGAGCTGTAATTCTGAACTGGCTTATTTTGCCTTAGCAGAGACTGCTGAAGATGCATTTCACAAGAGAAGTTCTTTTAACTCCTGAATTGTTATACAGATTCCACCTTAAATGGATTTTATCAGACTGTGCACTGGTAAGCTCATGCTAATATTGGCTCCAATAAAGAACAAATCAGTGCCCAACTCGACTCGTCTTATCGCACAGTCAAAACTGATGGCTGAAGAAGTCATAAAGATCCCATTTAATCTCTCGCCTATCTATCACTGTGAATGTCTTTATCCTCTTTGTGCAGTGGTAATATCTGCTCATTATGAAAGCAAAATAGATCTGGCATGAATAAAAGCGGAATGAAGTGCTCACTTGGATTTTGACAGCATGATCAGTGGAAGCAGTAATCTGTGAGAATCAAAAGGGCTAAATTATTCCATAACAGTAATTTGAGGGAACAGCTCAGAGCATACACATCTGCTTTCATATATTGTGACGTGCACTGATAAAACATCCTTCCCAATTTACTCTCTCTGTGCTTGACTAATCTGCAACAGCTCTCACAATGTCTAATCATGCCATCAAAAAAGGAGAAGAAGTTCAATTGAGACTCAAATGAAAGAAGATTGGAAAACTATCCTCAATTGAAATTACATTTGTAAATGAGCCATAGTTTTTCTGTTCAGAGTGCGTTATGGTAAATCTGCCTGAAGAAGTAGTTACGCTGAAGAACAGCAATGTGTATCTAGATTGTATTTATTCCATTACTGCTCCAGTAAAATTATGGCAGCTCGGAAACCCTGGGGCATGTTTTTAAAACTGATATGCCAAATTCATAGTCAGATTCCTGTACTATAATTATAGCATCTCTGGCTAGCTGAAAGATTCTCGATACATATAAATTACACAGCCAGGTTACATTTTTTTTTTTTTTTTTTTAATATTCCTGTTATGGGAGATTTCTTCCTTTATTTGCAGGCTGGGTCATGGCCATACAGTATTTGTTTTCTCTTTTTTCCTTTCTTTGTTTGAGTTACTTGGGAAGGCCTCAGATGTGCTTAGAGCACAGAAACTGAGGTCACTCTGAAGGTGATACAAGGCTGTGTCCTGCTGATCCTCAAGGGCCAAACCATAACCTTCAGGTTATGTGTGGGTATGTACAGGCTGGGGGAAAGCATATGCTACTCACTCTGAAAGAGACACACTCAAACCACTATATTGGATATTCATCTTCTGGTTGTTGACATGCTCTCTAGCATGCAGTAAAAATTTCTTCTTCCTGGGTCCTTCTTTCTAAATAAAGCACCAATGTCTTGTGTGGTCTGTGAGACAGTTGTGTTTTCTACACCATTAGAAGGCTTGATCTTTGCTGCTTCAAGTCTCTCCTATTGCTCTCCAGCCTATGAAGCCATATTATCACCTCTGCTGGGCTTTCACTTCAAGAAGTGTTATGCATTTAAAGCATCTGGTCTCAGAGGCACATGATTTTATCAGGCAAAGTATTTTCTCTCTCTCTTATTTTGTTTGAACTCATATATTTTTTAATTTCTTTAGGCTGGCAATACTGGGTGAAACCCTTTTGGAAAGGTAAAAGAGATGAGTCTGTTCTATTTGCCTGTTTTCCTGGTCCAACCAAAGAAATGATGATTACCTCCTTTGTGGCCCTGGCTTCACGTTCACTGATGCAGAATCCCTGTATTATGTATCTCTAAAACCAGGATATACCCATAGGTCTGAAAAGGCGTAAATACTCAGATGACATGGCTGTCAACTCTGCTGATATTGGTTGTTGTTCTGTTACATATTTTGGGAAATTTGAAAATGCTAACCACCAGGGTGTATCCATCCTAGGAAACTAGGGCTGGACATCACTCTGCAAATACTCAAGTCTCACTGAAACCTGTAGTAGTTTTACTTACGTAAGAAATACGTGGTTGAGCCCCTAGCGACTTCTGTGTCACCTGCAGCTGATGCTGCTCTTGAAGCTGCTGCTAGAGCAGGATTAATTTAGCAAAGGATTTCAATGAATATTCAGTCCTGTCATCTTTCCATCTTCATCCAATTCATTTCATCCAATCATCTTTTGCTCATTTTTAGTTTGTTTTCTGCAAACACTTCAGTTGATATATAGTACTGACTTTACTGCTTTAAGCTTGACTGGTCAGGACTTCTTCTTGATGTGTTCAATAGAAAATCAAGTTTTTGCAAAACTTAAATATGCAGTGGGAAAACTTTGAGTTAAGATTTTTCAGTTTTTCCTTGGAAAAAATAAATAAAAATATTTATTTTGGGATAATTTAATTAGATTTTGAACTGAACTGTTTTCTTTTGGCATGTCTCTGTAAACAGTGTCTGTACTAATGGCCTACAGAAATTACATTTCAGCTCTTTCTTGTTCCCGTTCCCACTATTGGATTTACTACACTTCTCATGATAAACTCTAATCTCTTTTCACCTTGAACCTCTATCTAGATAGTTTTGTGACCATAGCAAAAGATGAACAATGTGCATTGAGTGAGAGTACGTGAGACATTCAAAGAACTTATGCACATCCAAGGCATCCTAAAGTTACTTATGTATCAAGAGTTAGCTTAGCACATTGTTTTTCTCTGTCAGAGGCCCACAAAGAAACTTTAAAGATAAATTTGTCCTGTTATGGTGATTAGCAGTACAATGATGCAGACAACTGACTACAGACTGGGAGTGTGGACTTCTTGCTTTGGTTAAAGCGCCCATGTTCATTCCTTTTTTTTTCTCCATGGAGAGTCAGATTCAGGGATGAAGTGGTAGACTAAAAAGGTTCATGGCTATTGGCTTGGGAGAATAAAGTAAGAAAACCAAAAATATGCTGATAACACCTTGGCTACCTCTCCCCTCAATGTTACCAGTTAACTTTATACGGTTTTAGACTCTTGGTCTAAGCCTCCCTTTACGCCAGTGATGGCTCCTGATCTCACTTCTGTAAGTCATCTTTCTTTGCTGGTTTCGCCCTTTCATGACAGATCCCTGCAGTGTTTCTGACACTGCTGTGATAACAGCTGGTAACTGTAGGTTTTTTAATAATCATCATGATACTGTTGAGCTCTTTTCCTCCCTTGTATATCATCACATATTAAGTCAAAATATGATTCTGATGAACATCATAATGTATTTATTTGCATTACGGCATTCAGCCAGTAATTGTCTCAGTGATGTACATAACTGCAGGCAGAGAGCAGAGGGGGCAAAAAATGAGGGCCAAAGCACACACACAGTGTAGAGAATCCTATGTGTTTGTGGTTTTTACTTTTCTGAAATACCGAAATACCTTCTGCATAACTGCCTGCATGACACACTTGGTATAATTGAGGGGTTTTTGACTGTCTTTCTTTCAGATAGCATAAATGCACATTTTACAGGCCTTGTGAAAATAAGGATTTCTTTAAGAGATGAACATACTGACATCTCACAGTGTCAATTAACATAGTTGAAAAACATTTTGCACCAAAGTATTTGTAGTTTTACTTCCACAAGCCTGAAAAGCACTAGATCGTCAAGGTCAGTATTCCGTTTCCAGTTTTGATGAAGAAAAATATGACAATAAGTTGCATTTTCATATCCGCTGCAACTGAGTTTTGGCCATTTTTTCCCAGATGCCAAGGGCTAGCTTGAGACTTCTGAGACAACTTCATCTTGTAACACATTAGCAATAGCTCTCCTATTAATATTAATTATTCTCCTAATACTAATTCTCCTGCTACTGTCTGTGGGCCAAAGATACATTTCTGTGGAATCACAGTAAATAAATGAGTAGTCTCAGCTGGAAGTTTGATCTGGGTTGGTTGGATTTCCAGGCTTCTACAGAGCAGAGGGAGAGGCAATTGCTTGAGGACTTTCTCCCCAGCAGCTAACATACTGGACAAGGGTTGGTCAAAATTCAGCAGCCAGCTTGTAGGAGCTGCTGAGCATGCTGGTATATCCAAAACCCTGTCTCTCATGATAGCAAAGCATTTACCTGCATAGGATTCCAAGTCCTAAACCCTTTGCTAAAGGGGAACACTAGCTTACTAATTAGAGAACTGAGGCAGACTATGGGAGACGTAGGTCCAGCTTCTTCCTTTTCCCAACAGCATTCAGACCAACGTCTGCCTCTCTGGGCAATGCTGAGAAGAGTGGCAAAAAAGGAAGTTATGCATAAAGCTGATGATTCATTGGCAAGAGAAAAAGGAACTGAATGGAAGGGAGGGTGTAGCTCTGCAGGCAACATAGGAAAAAAAATCGTAATTCACCACGGACAAATTAAGACCTAGGCTCCAGACTCTGCTCTTAGGACTGTTGCTAGGGTTTTCTTTGCCTTGGACACCCCTGGTGAGACCCCACTGTGCAAATGCCAGATAGGCTTTGGCTGCTCTAGCTGTGTTGGTAGAGCCCCTGGTGGAGATTCAAGATTGTGTCAGCTGAAAGCTTTTTTTTTTTTTTTTTTTTTTTTTTACCAGCACAGCTGCACTGCCACCATAGACAGCCCAGCTTAAGTTGGTGAAAGTGCTCTTCTGCAGGTGCAGCAGCTTCCACGGACAGGATATGGCTCAGATGTCATTCTACGGAGTGCAAGGAAAGTGGGGACCATGATTTTGTTTGAACTGCGCTAGCAAAACTTTATAAGGGTAGCCCTGATCTGAAACACACCCCTAAACTATGCTCAGATTTGAAATAAGCTTGAATCCTGGTCTCTACTTTCATGTCTGTATAATATTGTGAAATGCTATGGTGCAGTAGAATTTGTATTTGGGCTCCCATTTGTGCAATACACTGCTTTACTTTGCAAACATCTTTTATGTAAATCAAGTGTTAATTATCCCAGCTCTGTATTTTGTGTTGAATATCATTTTTTTTAATTACAGGCTTCATCCCGGGTTAAGCCTGCATGCCTGTTGTTGAGCCAATTATCATAAATTCCCCTGTAACAATTAACAATATTGGTACAGAACTGCGTGTATTTTAAATGTTATAATTATGCTCAGCTCTTTTGTTAATTGGCCTATCTGACTCTTTACTTTTTATGCTGCTCATCTGCTCATTACTGCAGCCATTTAATTCAATTAGCACCTTAATTAGAAGAACAGCCATGTCCAATGTCGTAGGACTTGTCAGAGTACGCGGCTTGATTAGCAAAGACAAACACACCATGCAAATCAGGCTGTAACATTTGGGGGCGGCAGGAATGGAAGGCAGCCAGCTGGTGAAGTGGAAAAGGAGCGTGTCTTCATCCCCCAAAGCTTTGCCAAGAGAGAGAAAATAAAGAAGGCATCAGACTGAGGAAGGAATAGAATAATTTACAATTCCACGAGTTAAGGCATCACTTAACACGAATGGTGTGTAACTCCTGAGGATGGTGTCACTACTAAATTATCTCCTACCCCCTGTGCTCTTAAAAAAAAGACAGAGAGTCAGGGAGATGTATAAAAATAATACAATAATCTGCTACCATATCATATGTCCTTTTCAGAAGAGGAAGCCAAACCCCAAAGTCTAGTTACAGAGGGAGAGGAAGGAACAAAAAGAAACAGCCTGATCTTTGGCTTTGGTGTAAATCTACATGTTTCCACCAGACTGTTTGATCAACACCAAGTGAGGAGTGTGCCCACAGTATTTTAAAATCACTTCTTTGACGTAGGCCTTTCCATTTAAGATAACGGCACTGTTGAGAAGAGACATGTGAGGCTGCAGGAACTGCATTAAAAAAAAAAAAAAAAAGCTTCATTTTCCAAGAGCAGTTTAAGTCTCAGTTTTGTTTTGTGCCAGTCTATTTAAATCTTTATTCCTTGCCTATTAATTCTCCTAATTAGAATTAAATGAAGCATGCTAAATTGCTAGATTAACCAATAATTAAGCAGGCAAAGCACTAATGTTTAATACACACAGGCAGCTCTTTCTCTTCTGTGATAGCACCGTGTCATGCCTGCTCATTTTATTTGAAAGGAATTAAGAGGCATGTCTTCCGCGATCAACACCCCTCCACTCTCCATGTTAACTTACATAAAATAAAGACTTTTCTAAAAGGGGATCTGTTTCAGGCTAGTTATCAAGAAACTCTTGATTTTATTTTTTAATTCCTTATCTGTGAGTCCTTGTGAAACCTATTTGAATCAGTTGGCTCAGGAAATCCAACAGCTGTACATATATTTAGCAGATAGTAGATTTTAATTAAAATGATATATAGTTTGTGTGGTGCTCCTTTTATTCTGTGTTCATTTCTTTATTTCTGCTCACGTAATGAGGTCCTACACCTATTTTTAGAGGACAGCAGCTCCTCTCCTCACTCTCACCTCCCCATATCCCTGCATATCCAATACTAATTTTCGGTATTTATGCCTTAGTTTGTCTTTATCTCTCAAAACTCCACAGCTTCCTCTGCACGTAAGTGAGGGGGTTGTGTTAACTGTCTTAATCAGTAGCCTCAGTCCTGGTGATTTTGAAGGTTATTGCTTTGATGCATAAATGCTGGCAGGCACGGAGTCTGGAGCAGCATTGGCACATTCAGAAGTGTGTTTGTGCCTCTTACAGAAGGTGCTTGTTGATATATATGTCTTGAGCTTGTAACTCATTCATATACAGAGGGCAGCAAAGATTCATGCTAATGATTTCATAAAGCTACTCAATTCCATGATAGGTGAATACATACGTTCTTGTCTCTTATTCCTTTGCTATGTTAGCCTCCAAAATTTGGAGCATTCCCCCCAGGAATGGAAAAATGTGGAGTCAGATGTTTCTCTGGGCATGTCTACACATTATTTTTCAGTGAGGTCAGAATTTATTTTGCCTACACCTTGAGCAATCTGCCTTTGAAAAAGAAGCTGTGTGGCTGTAGCAGCAAGCCACAGCTTCTGTCTTGAAACTTCTTTGCAGCTGTTTGACTTGCATCACTGATGGAGTAAGACTGCCTTTGATGTAATGATGTTACACAAAAAGCCAGCCCAGAAGTCCTGGTATCCTGAGGCACCAGACAAGAGGCTGTATGACTGCTCACTACCCCAAGTCTCTTGTGGCCATCATTCTGCCCCAAAAGAGATCTCTCAAAGGGGCTGTTTAAACAATATAGTTGAAGTGACCTAATGTCTCAGTGTGGCTGGAAGAGGAAAATCTCTGTCTCATCTCTTCCCTCTCCAGGTGATCCTTTGCCTTTTGGTAGTTGTGGGAGCATCTTCTGATATGATTTTCCTTGCCAATATGGGCGAAAGTTAACACAACAAAAAATGCTTTTTGTTGCTGTCTTAGCAAATTGGATCTACCAGTGATCTTATCTTTTGGATCTTAGGGCCAAATGAGTACTGGAGGCATCTGGAGGACTGAAGCAGGATATGCAGGTGGTGAAAGCAGGGAATAATAGGACTGCCTCTTCTGATGGCAGTAAACCAGTAGATTGGCCCAGGTATCACCCAGTTGCAGCAAACAGTTTTTTCAGGATCATGCTTTTGGGGTTTGTTTAGGCTGTGGCTGATGCTTCCTCACAGCTCGCTCTCCATTTCTTTGCTCTTTTCCTGCTTTTTCTCTAAGAGATGCAGCTCTCAACACAACCTCTCTGCCTCCTATTATTTTGTTTGTTTGTTTGCCTATGTTTGGGGAAGACACCACTGTTTCTAAATGGAACTTAATGACTTTTTACAACTATCTTAATGAAGGAGAGATTTCACTGCAGTTGTAGGGAAGATTAGCCCAGTTCATAAGGCAGAACTTCATCTTACCTAGAGTCCATTTGAAGAATTAATTAGAAATTAAGTAAAGCCTAGGTTCTGAGCTAGGTTTCTAAAATGCTGTGAATTTTACATTAGAGTTTTTAGACCTCTGCAATAACAATATCTTAGTATTGTGTTTTATTTTCATTTCTAAAAGAAAATGCCCTATTCAAATTGTGAATACTGGCCCTTTGTAGGGTGACAGTGTTTTCTGACCTTCTGGTTGGTTTGAGAGGGTTGTATTTGAACTTTTCTCACTGAGTTTAGGCAGCTAACTTCCCCACACTACACATATGTGCCCTGGAGTAAAAATCAGTAATAATGAAAGAGAATGGATTAGATTTTATTTCATTTCCTCAAGTGAGTAGCCTTGCTGGCTTCAGGGAAAATTAAGCATCATTGCTGAAGTCATCAAAACTCTGCCTGATTTCACATTTTTTCAGGAACTCAACTCAGACTTATCTCAACTTATCTTAATAATATAAAGTATTTTAAAGATCTTGTTATGAGTTTATACAAAATTTCCATTACATTAGGGTAGTTTCTTGTTCCTGTTCTATGCCCATCTCCAGCCAGAACAACACCAAAAGCATTTATGATCTGGAGTTTAAACTATGCAAATACTAGCATCTGGCTATGTTTTTTCTCTGTCTCACTCACACGTTCCACAATTTAAGGCGTTGAACTGGCTATGCATCTGTATATGCCATTGAGTGCATTGGCATAAACTACTTTAAAGACAATAGCAATGCATATATTTCAATATGAGCAAGTGCTCTGGTGGCTTGCTGTGTGAGAACAATTTGTAGAGTCATGGCCCAAAACAGTTTTGAACCCAGACAAGTTCAAGTTGAAAATAAAATGAAACCAATAGAATAGGTCAGAGGCATCTAGGATGCTCATGCCCCTTAACGATTTGGCCTTCTGTTTTTGTGGTTGCTGGTAAAGTGAACCCCAGTTCATACATACTTACAGATTAACGTGGCATGGACCAATACATGTCCTCTGAATTCTTAATGTCATGAAGTAATGGTGAAATGACTGGGCCTTGGAAGTCAAGGTAAATGTTGGACGTGAATGAGTGAGTTGTTCGTTTCTGCTAGGGGCCAGTCTGAGCGGGCTGGATTTTAATTTCTCAGCTGTCCTATGATATGAACTGTGTGGCCCTGCAGTACATGCTGAGGACAGTGGAGTCTGCCTTCCCGTTTTGGCTGGCTGGCTGATTGATTCATTCCTCTTCTTTTTTTTCCAACCAAGCTTCTTACATGCGTTGGTGAGCATCTTAGTCTCTGTTACCTCTGTCGATTCTGGGTGTGTGCATTTCTGTGCGTGCGTGTGTGTGTATACACACGCGTATTGTACTTCATCTGCTTGATGCAATAATATCCTGGAGGGATGTGTAGGCTGTAAACTTCTTCATAACATCCTGTTCCTGCAACTTGAAGATATTGACTCTGAAGGGAAACAATGGCATGAATAAAATAAAAATAAAAAAAGTTAATTATCCTTTGTGTTTGTAATTTAATTAAAGATGCAGTAAAGTTTTACTGTTTTTCCAGGTGATGATGTTTAGGGCTCTGAAAAGCTATTTGTGCTGGTGAGATTAAAGTGCATTTTAAAATGTTCCCCGAGCACTTTCACATTTGTTGATAGATTTTTAAATTAAACTTTAAATTGTAATCTAAATTACCTCCAACAATTCATGGTCCCTGTAATGAACTCCCACCATTCCTGCTGTCATCCGACTATGATATACTGTAAATGGTAACTGCTCAGGGTTTTACTGAATAGTGCTTTAGTATTACCGCACTATATTAGTTGTGTACAACCCTCAAATAGAAATCAAAGCACAACACAGGTTTGGTTTAGCATAGTAACTTTATTATTTGCTAATCTTTAGTCTTAGTGAACACTGCTACTGCTAATCATTTGGGACATCATAAAATATACCTCCAAAATAATTTTTAGAATTCCTGTCAAGGTAAAAGTATTTGCATTTTACCAGCCAATGAACTTTTGGACATTAATCCTTAGTGGATAAAATAAAACTAATTGGGGAATATGAGTTCAAGTGCTTATTCGTAAAGTGACCATGGCTCATTGGCCCCTGAGGCATAGTTAGAAAAAAACACTTGCATAAATGATTGATGTAGGTTCAAAGAGGAAGAGAAGATTGCAGTGGGATAGTGGAAATAATTCACTATTGGTTGCTCTGTTATATCATGTAGGCCTGCCAAGACCAGGTGGTTTTCAAAGAACCGCTTAGAGCAGAATCTAACTCGCACTGGTTGCTTCTGGTCAATATTACTGCCTAAGGCTCGTGAGCCTATTCCTGGTGTGGAAAGAAAAACCCCTTACCAAAGACAGTGACAGGAGAGGAGAGAAAAGGAAAAAGAAAAAGAAAAGGAAAAGGAAAAGGAAAAGGAAAAGGAAAAGGAAAAAAAGAAAAAGAAATAAGAAAAAAAAGAAAAAGAAAAGAAAGAAAAAAGAAAAAGAAAAGAAAAGAAAAGAACGAAAAAAGAAAAGAAAATAAAAGAAAAGAGAAAAGAAAAGACAAGACCAGATAAATGTCCTAGGGAAGAGCAGAAGGGAAAAATAAGCAGGATTGCTTGCCAGGGAAAGGTACCCTCTTGGGTGCCTGCAGTCTGCCACATAGTGACGAATTGAGGTAGGGTCAAATCTTTCTGTTGGAAAGCTCTTGATGGATTTTTTCTTCCACTCAGCTCTATAAGCTGTGTAGGCCTCAGCCTCTGGCCTCCCCAATTTCTCTATTTTAATTCTGTATTGTGACATGACAACTGGTTTGTTTGGTTTGGTTCCTTAGTTTTCCTGCGGTGAGAAACATGAATAATA
This sequence comes from Rhea pennata, assembly GCF_028389875.1. NCBI lineage: Eukaryota > Metazoa > Chordata > Aves > Rheiformes > Rheidae > Rhea > Rhea pennata. The sequence continues at coordinate 8,170,605 of NC_084666.1, forward strand.
TTTGTGTTTCCTGCTCACCTTTGCCATGCTATTCGTCATTAAACGTCTCAGCGACTGCTGGCAAATGCTGTCACTAGATTCATTGCCTTCTCCTATTCCAACCCGCTCATTTGGGATGAGTTCTCAATTTATGCACAAAGCTGTTGTACTCTTCTCCTTCAAATCCTTCCTTCCTTAAAATACTCCTCTGTTACGCTACTCGAAAGAAAATGCCGGTGTCTCTGCTGCTGGCATGCTGCAGTCGCTGCCTGTCAGGCTGACCAGCGCTGCGTATGGGTTTCCTTTTATTCCCTCCCCATCTGTCTGTTACCATCTGTCTCCTGTCTGCCAAAGGTAGATTGTGCTAAACTAACCTGATAGCTTCCTTTGATAAGGTAACTGATTTTCTAGTCAAAGGAAATGCAGCAGATACCATCTATCTGGACTTCAGTAATGCATTTGATATGGGGTAATGATCAGTTAAACTGGAGGAGATGGGAATGGGCAGAAGGATTAAAGGGTGGCTCAGGAGTCGGCGAAAAGGGGGCAAAATTGAGAACTGCTGAAAGGGGAAACAACAGCCTGAAAGATGGTTATAACGGTCACTCAGGGATCTCTCCTGGACTGAAGCTTGGGGAATATTTTGAGTGACAGAAGGACGCAAGAGGGTTATGGAGGCATCTGCTGATGAACCAAAACCAGGGGGTATCTACAGTCTGGAGAAGGATTGGAGTATCACAGAGGAAGAGCTAGATCACTCTTGGCTGGGAGAAGCAGGACAGGAGAACCCAAGGTCCTGCCTAGGGCCTGGAAATAAAAACTAGCATGACGGTTATAAAATACTAGCACTAGATGAAGGTGTTGTAGCCTATTTCTAATGGATCAAAACCTGGTTGACCCACAGATGGGAAAAAGTAAGTGCAAATGGAAGGTGTTGTCCAGGAAACTGTATTCAAAAGGGGTCATTTCTCTGCCCCAGCCTATTCAGTGTATAAATTCATTGCTGAGAGAATGACCACATCTAATGTCTTAAGACATTAATGAATAATGAAAGAATTGGAAAGGTTTCAGGAAAAAGACATAACTTAGGTCTGGGAAACATGTCTGTTTGTAAGATATTCAGGAATTTCAATCTATTTATTTAATGCAAAAAAAAAGGGGGGGATGTAAGAGAAATCACTTGCAGTAGCAAACAACTGCATGTGGAAGTGGTTTCTCAGTGTTGGTGGGTCTTTAGACAAAATGCACCCCAAGAGCTGGAGAGGAGCACTGGACACGTTCTGATTAGAAATGAAGTGCAATGTTATGGTGAGGTTAATTAACCATGAGGTTAATTAACTATGAAGTTAATTAACTGTAACTAGATGCAATGACTTCCCTATCGCATGTAAGCATTGAATCAAATCAAGTTGCGATATCTTAAAGAAGTTACGAAGTTCATGATTATTAAACTGTTATTAAATTATGATTTGGTGAGGTTCGTAGCAGTAGGTCTGACTAAATTATCCTAGTGGTCACTTACAGTCTTAAGGAATATATAAATCTATCAATTTTAAAACATCTCTTTCTACAGATGGTTGCTAATTTTATTAACTTCCCTTTAAAAAATGCATACTTGTTTTATGTACTTCTATTTTTTTTTCCAGTTCAAAAGTTTAAAGGGGCATAGTTTTCAGTTTGTATGCAATTTCTGAAGGCACGTGAAGACAGAGCGACTAGAAATTAGTGGCTTTAAAAGTGGAGATCATGCTAAAAACTCTGCCACAACTATACACAGAGCATATGCACTAGTTGTAAAAGACTGATCGCAGGATGCTCCTGTCACGGAGACAGTGGAATTGCTTCAGATAGATATTGCTTATAGTTTTACTGAAAAAAAGGAGAATGAGAAAGGTTGGTATCAATATAAATGCAAGTGAATATCTGCCTTCAACATTTTTTAAAACCCAAGTGCTGCTATTTCAGCTCTGTATTATAAACCCTCTACTGCCAATGAGGAGCAATTGATGAGTTAATTGCCTTCCTAGTTTCACTGAATTGGATAGGACCGCTTCTGGAAATCCTTGGTCAGCTAAGTGAGCAAAGCTTTCATTGTTCACTGCCTACAGAATCCCTCTGCTATGACAGTAAATTTTTTTTTTTTCTCCTAAGCTTAAAACAGACAACTTCAGTTTATCTGTGCCACTGGAAAAAAAGATATATTTTTAAAAAGGGAAATTCATGAAAAAAGTTAAAAGTTTTTTTTGTTTGTTTTTTTTTTTTTTTTGTTTTTTTTGGCAGGATTTATTCCTGCCTTTCCCTTTCCCCAATTTGTGAAATGGAACTTCCCTGATTTTATGCTCTACACAGGCGTTTCTCTGTCATAACTCTATCCCCAACTTAGCAATGTAAAAATTTATTCTCCTAAATGCTTGCAGGGTTATTAATGATGACAGAGAGCTAGGAGCATTCTCCCTGAAGCACAGTGTTTCTTTTTTCCGCCGCACAGGCGTAATTGAGAAGTGCCCTGCAAAGAATCTGATGAATGAATATGTATGGCTGTTTTACACGTTGCTACATATAGGCAGCCGTTCCTAATTTAAGGTGGGTTGCAGATAGCAAACTTCATAGTGCAAGACAGGATCTAATCTCTCGCTAATAGAAATTCATATTCCATATTGTACATCAGGCTGTTGATGCCTAAAATGCCGCGGCGGTGCAAACATTAGAATTCCGGAGATATTTGTTCACGTTTCTCTTGAGACTGTTCGTACACACACACCCTCCAAGAGATAGCACGAGGCTCAAAATGAGTTTGTCGGTGAGGCTTTGGAGCCCTATTCTATTCATATATGGTTTCATTTTTCTCAACGTGACCTTTGGTTCTCAGCAGCGATGGCTTTGGTTTGCTGCAGGTTTAAAGGCAGCAGCTCCAAGGGAAAATGAGTCCATGTCTTTTTTAGCTCTTAACAAAACTGTGGTCTTGTAGTGAACAGAAAGATCATATCTCCCTCACAAAGTGATACATGCAGGTTAAAGGATGTCTGCCCTGATTCGTGGCAATGCGGGTCTCTCGGACTGCTGCCTGATTTCAAAAAAAATGAATGGGGAAGTAGGGAAATGTGCAGCAAACGAGCAACTTCATGGATAATAGACCTTTACTGTTTTTATTATACAGAGAGAAAAAAGAGGTTAGCAAAATGAGTGTTTGGATACTTATGAGTTGCTTGTGGTGAAAAGTATTAAAAATATGAAAGTTTTTTTTTTTTTTTTTTTTTAATACCATTAACATGGAGTTATGAGAACTAAAAATACTGCTTGCAGCTTTCTCACGTTAATAACCGTATACTTTGGATTTTTCAGTCTTGTTTCATTTAAATTGTTGCTAATGCTGTCTGCTGTTTTTCAGATGGCAAATGTTTATGTTCTAATCCTATCCTCATCATGATCTTGAGCACAAAATATTTGGAATGTCTTCAGATTATCTATTTATATGCCTTTCAATCTAGCTAGGAAATAAAATATATAAATATATAATATATAGATATGCTAATTATAACGGTATAATTTTAAAAGAATATCTGATTGAATGTTGTTATTATTTTAATCATTTTTGTATTATTAGGTATGTCTTGGTTGTTCCTGAGTCATGAAAGACTGAAAAAAATCCGTATTATTAAATTGAAATCTCTCTATTGTTTTTAAAGAGCATAGCAAAAATGGCTGAAGTTTAAATAAGAATAAAAAATCTTACCTTAGAGTTAGTACTTTAGTGTATTTGAAAGTAAATTCTCAGACTGAAAAAACTCAAAGAGAAAATTTCTACTGTAGGTACTAGAAAAAATGATTGTGTCTGCAGAGATTAAGCCATGCTGCACAGTGCGCATACTTCTGGCCGGTTAAATGCTCTGTCCTGCAAATGCTGATATGCTTGAGTAGCTGTACTCCCATGAGAAGTCCCATTCAGGACAGCATTGCTACTCATGGAAGTAATAATTTCCATTAGCCAGTGTTTTTAAGTTGAGCAATGATAATAGGATGGGATTGGTGTGGTGAAGGTTGATGGCCATCTGAGAGGCCCAGGCGGAATATATGAGCAGCTGTGAAGCAATAACTCAAAGCGTGCGCAAACTAAATGGGTGCAGTGTTGACATCATAACCTCTCCGTGCAAAATTTGAAAGACTGCTTGGTTAGTTACTTTCTCTCCTTTTTTTCCCAGCCATTTTAAAATCCTTTAGAAAACTGAGACAAGACTAAAGTAAACTTGCTCCAAAAAATGTCAGCTTTAAACAATGCTCAAACTATATGAAGGTTCCTGGGGTAATTAGAGCAATAAATTAATGCTTTATTTCAAAGAAAATACACAGCATAACAAACGTGAGATGGATTGTTATGGAATTGAATGTTGGGCTGTGAATTTGGGAACTGGCAGTTTTCATGACAGATTGTAGAGACACAATAATGAACTTAGCAGCTTCATGAGCGCACATGGATGCATAAAAGCTATGAAACTATGCGGCCCAGCAGCTGAACAGGGCAAATTAGTCTCAAGAAAACAACTGTTGGAAACTGTCTGTGTAACCAAGAGATGGTATCAAACATAGGGAACTGACAAAACCAAAACATGCACTTTGGTAACACCTATTAAAGCTGCTCAGTGGTAGAGGAAATGCCTGAATTAGTGTCACAAGTGCTAAACATGGCCAGATAAATGTTATATATTCTTGTTGCTCAATTCCATTCAGAACAGTAGGATGACTTAAAAGATGAGAATTAAAAATGTACATTTGTGTTTCCAGATCTAGGGTTTGCGAGCAACAGTGACATAACTTCAGTTCTGTGGGACACTATTGCTGAAAGTACTCAATAGCCCAGTCAGGGATTTGATTCAAATGGTGAGCATATGTCTGTGGCATTTTCAAAAGGAAAGAAAATAAGAAAACATATGTGCGTATGTCCATCTTATCAAAAAGATTTCCCTTGGTTGGTATTTTTAGGATATATATGATTTTAATGGGACAACAGACCTTTCTGAACCTTCTGCTCCATTATCATTTTGGCCTGTGGTGCTTTCCAGACTTTTTTTTTTTTTCCTATCAAGAAATCTTCAACTTTTAATTATGAAACTGAAATCATCTCAATTTAGGGGCTTACTCTTGAGCAAAGACAGGCATTTTTCCTAGAAATACTTATTTGTTTCAAAATTCAAATTTTCACTGGAAAAAACCTTTATAGAGAAGTGAA